>NC_142501.1:147843787-148083787 GCF_057876585.1 Rhinolophus sinicus | reverse complement strand
GTACTTCACCTCGAGTGAGTGGCTGGGCTGTTTGTGTATTTTACTGCATATGGCCCTTGGTAAAAAATGTTGAAAAAAGTTTGGACACCCCTGCGGCCTACACTGTTAATATTTCTATCGTCCTTTCCTGTTTCCCAATTCCCCACCACCATTTAAAGAGTTGAAATATTTGGATTCTTTAGATTTCATTAAATTAGGAATCAGGCATATCTTTTGCATTGCTTTTTTCCTCTCATTTAAATTATTGGAGTGTAACCAAATTAAGAAGCCACACGTGAGATATTTTCTTTTGTCCTCAAATTTCTATTGCCACACTGATAAAACATAAACTTTAGCACATTGGAAATATCTAATAATCCAAGAGAAAAAGACTTTACAACACCATTCCAATGGTCTAGTTCTAGCATTCCATGAGTGTATGGCGTGGTCTGGGATGGTTGTGTCGAGTCAGCCTTTGATAGAACCAAAGTTGAATAATTGTAATTCTTCATACAATTGAACAAAATAGTGACAAAGTGGAAACTATAGTAAGATGATAGAAAGTTGAGTCATGAGATATGATGTATTCCCCCAACACCAATCATCAGGAAGATTTAAATTATAAAATGTTTTACAGAGATGTATCTGAATTAAGGAGAATCCTAAGGCAAGAAAGCTCCAGCTGCAACTGTTAGGTAAGCCCTTTAATGCAAAGCCTGAATATGTGAACGACTGAATCTGTGAAAGAATGTCTCACCTTAAGGGAGCAGTTGCAGTCTTTGTGTCCCAATTTGAGCCTTTACAACTCTAATATATTTGTTTGTACTAAAAAACTACCTTTGGTTTGATCCCAAATGATTTTAAGGCCCTTGAGGAGAGTCAGAGATCAATAAAGATGTTTAATTTTAAATAATGAAATCTGTCATGGAGTCAATGGAACATACTGGAAAGAAAACTAATCCATATGTCAGTTGTTATAGTTTCTAATTTTGAATGAGTCTTCCTTGGCAAATTGTGCTGGGGAAAAGGGAAAGATTTAGATGTTAAGAAAGGGGAATAAAATGTAATTTTAGCTAATTTTATTACATATAGTTGCACTGCAATATTAAGAAAGACAAATAAAATTGAGTCAAGGTATTGGCCATCAAGGTATTTGGTTTGCTCTCTTTCTTCTTAAACCATAGGAAACTGAGATATGTGTGCCGTAAAGCGATGGGGTGGGGAAGAGGTATTATGCTCAGGAAGTTTCCTTAGAGTGTTTTGTTAGCCCTGGTTATGAACTGAATGTTTGTGTTCCCCAAAATTCATGAGCGAAAAACCTCCCCCTGAACGTGATGGTATTACGAGGTGGAATCTTTGGCAAGTAATTAGATTACATCATGAGGGTGGAGCCCTTGTTAAGCGTTAATGCCCTTATAAAAGTCAGATGAGAGTTTGCTTATTCTCTCTCTTGGCTTTTGAGGATACTAAGAGAAGTCAGCTACCTGAAACCTGGGAACTTGAAAGAGGGCTCTCACCAGAACCTTATGGCACCCTGAATTTGGACTTCCCATCTTCCAAAACTGTAAGAAATAAGTTTCTGTTGTTTTTAAGCGGTTCGGTCTATGGTATTTTTGTCATAGAAGCTGAATGGGCTAAGACAGTCTCTGTTGTGCTATAATTCAAAGGTAGCATGCATTAGAAGTGAAAATCGTATTACTCTGTTTTAGTGGAAGCTCTGTAGGGGGTCTACTTTAGCACTGCTAAATTAAGAATGTTGAGAAAAGTTAACAAATTTATTTCTCCCAAGAAATACCGAGTTGTTTGAATCACTCTAGTCTTAAGTCTCTATCAGGAATTTGGAGCTAATATCTTCGTATACCAGTGTCAGGAGCTCAGCTGAGCTGGGGGAGAGACAGCTGAGGGCTCCCATTGTGGGAGTAGGCAATTAAAGCACCAAACCAAAAGTGAAAGAGTTAAGCCTTTAATCATTTACAGAGATGACATAAGCAAGAGTCTAAAACTGAAGGAATGGCAGGGTGTTTTCCCCCAAGAAAAGACACTCTGCCTGGGTGGCTGGTGGATCAGCATGGGTGTGGGGACATTTCATTGTTGAGGGTACCATGGACAAATGGCTCTGGCAGTTTTATGGTTCTGGAGTACTGAATTCTGGGGTCAGAAGAAAGCAAAGGAATAAGGTTAGGAGTGGAAAAAAACTGGGAAATGAGTCAGAATGGGGGAAACTGTCTTCAGGGTTCATCCACCCCAAACTGAAGTCTTGGCAGAGGAAGCTGGAGAGACTTTGGCCAAAAGCCTTGGATAAAGAGACCTAGAAATGATAGTACCCAGGCTAAGAATGTAAGTACGCAAAGATCATGACCGCCAGCCAGAGGGGCCTGAGATCTTGACTGCAGCCAACCTCAGAGAAGGCAGGGCACTGGCTGTGCACCCAGGCTGGTGCAGGGAGAGCTACTTTCCTCCATTAAACCTGTCAGAGAAAGCCTTTGTAATTACTTATTATATCAGGTGTGAAAAATTACATACAGGTTTTTAATCAGGAGCTGAACTCCTCAACCAGTTTTATCATTTGAAAAATAAAGAAATTAATCACAATTGCTTTAACCTATTCCACAAAACTATTAAAAGATTTCTGAGAGAGAAAGCGTATTCAATTGTAAGATTAAATAATGACTAGTAACTATTATTGTTTTTGAAAAGATACAACAAAAGAGTCCATAATAAAAAAGCTAGTAAAAACACTTTTGGTTTCATCCACTAATGGATTAACCTGATTCATTATGTAATTTTAGAAGGTATAAGTCTTCGAGAAGGTCAAACATAAATTAATCAGCAGTTATGGAAAAATCAAACCATTCTCTGATATATTGAGTGCTATAAAAATGAAAAAGATAATCAATAAAATAGAAAGCAATACACTTTTAGCTTTTCAATAAACACCCCCAAACCAGAGAAACATTTAAACTGTTAGACCGGTTTTCACGGAGACTGACTGTGAGATGAATTTATTTTCTGAGTATGTAAAAGTTGAAGGAAAGTCTATATGATTGAAAACAGTATGACAAGCTTTCAACAGAACACAACAAATCACAATTGCCTATTTCATTCTTATATTTCTGGGAACCCTCAAAAATAGATGAGGGAAAGTACGGGAGAAAAACTAAATATAGTGTGTTATGGGTTTATGTATATATACTTCTATGTCTCCTAATAAAGAAGGGAGAGAATGCTTTCTTTGCACTTCTGGGTTTCTCACCTATAACCCACGGCATATTTTCCTGAGACCAAAGAAAAAGCCTTGTGATTTCCTTCAGATCTAAGCCTTACTGCATAGTTTAAGCATGAAATCAGTGAAAGGAAAGACTAATGAGAACATTCTTCAAAATATTTATCATGGAGTATGTCATCCTCAGAAAAGGAGCTAAGGCCCAAACTATTCTACAGAAAAATGACTTACCTAAAATCTCTGAGAATAAAAGTTGAATGAACCCAGTTGCACACAAAAGGTAACAAACCATTCCTTCCTGCCAGAACTTCATAAATGCTTCCTCCATGTTCTTAAAGTAATACTTAAATTTGAATCTTACATATCATAGTATTGGTTTTACATGAATTAAGTAACATAATCTTAGGAAAAATAAATAATAGTATCAAGAGTAATATTTTGGATCAAATGTAGAGGAAGTAAGAAAAAGAGGCAGAAAGAAAACTGTTATAGTTTCTCTGAAAAAATTATTGCTTAGATGAAGGTAGAAGAGAAAGGTTTTATGTTGTGGTAAATGAGGTGATGATATTTGGCAATGCTTTGTGTTTTACGGACATATTTATTAAATTATGAAGGCAAAACTTTGTATTAAATGTCATGGACAGAAACCAAAATTAATTTGTGTTAAATGAATACAGTCATAAGTTTATATTATATGATGGAATTACTGCTTAGTATAATAGAAATGGAGATTTAGATAACTCATTCAACATTTATTGTACTGATTAAAATAATTGGAAAAATTTGACTTATCTAGATGTTTGTATTAAGACAATAAGAGAGAGGGTAAAGAGATATATTTTAAGAAAAGCTTTATTTATGTATGTATGTGTGTATGTATGTATGTACATATTGCTTGAGCTAAATAATCTTTAAAAAATCCATTGTGTATTAAAACATTTCCTTTATTATCAATCTATTATTTGATACATAAGTTTTTTGTTGTTTTGTTTTGTTTTAATTTAACCCAAACTTAATGATTCCCTTGGTTAAAAGCGCATGAAAGTGTTAATTATCATTGACATTTAGATACCTTTTAGTATTATACTTAAGGGTATTTACTATTTAAGATGTATTAGAAAACCTTCAGATGTCAACCTAGTAGTGAACAGGGTACAACTAGAGAAGTTTCTATTAATTAAACTTCTTCACCAACTGATAATAATTTCCCTAGACTATATCATGTTTTTGTTATCTGTGGTCTGGTTATGCAACTGATGATTAAATTACACTTTGGCTGATGAATGATGAAAGTAATCAGGTAAAATTTAGTTTACCTTTATTTTAGAACCTCAGTCTATCTTTTGTCTCTGACTGTCTCTATCTCTGTCTGTCTCTGTCGATATGTGTATATGTGTACACACACACACACACACACACACGCACACACACACACACGAGGTCTGACAATTAAATTCACGAATTCATCCTCGAAATACATACTCATTGCTGAATGTCACCTTCGAAGTACTCCTTTGGGAAGCTATGCACTGACGTCAGTGCCCAGTCCACCCTTCAAAGCAATTTTAGAACTATTTTTCTGGAATACCTATCAGAGCTGTCATTGGATTACCCTTGATGTCCTGAAAGTCATCAAAATGTCTTCCTTTCAATATTTCCTTTATCTTCAGGTAAAGATAGAAGTCATTGGGGGCCAGATCAGGTGAGTAGGGAGTGTGTTCCAATACAGTTATTTGTTTACTGGCTTAAAAACTCCCTCACAGACAGTGCCATGTGAGCTGGTGCATTGTTGTGATGCAAGAGCCATGAATTGTTGACGAAAAGTTTAGGTCGTCTAACTTTTTCACGCAGCCTTTTCAGCACTTCCAAATAGTAAATTTGGTTAACTGTTTATCTAGTTGGTACAAATGCATAATGAATAATCCCTTTCATATCAAAATAGGTTAGCAACATTGTTGCAACTAGTTCACTAACTTAATTGCCAGACCTTGTGCTTGTGTGTGTGTATGTGTGTTTGTATACATACATATATATATGTGTGTGTGTGTGTGTGTGTGTGTATGTATATATGTGTATATTTACAAAAAACTGTTTCCGTAACTCAGACAATTATCCGTATTGGTCTAGTCAAGAGATAAAAATGTGCATATACGTACATATATGGAAAGACCCTACAGAAGGACAATAAAATAGCCAGATTACTAATTACTATAACATTTTCACGGTATGTAAAGCATTTGACTCTATGAGATTCAGAAATTTATAGTATTTTACAAAACATCAATGCTCTCTAGAGGGTTAAAAACTTAGTACATATATGAGGTATGATCAAACAATATAGCAAATGTTTAAATGAAAAAAGTTATTACAATAAAAGACATGTTGCCATTAATCCCCCTCAAAACACTGCCCCTCACTTTGAACACACTTATCCTATCATTTTTGCCACTTTGTGAAGCCGTTCTGGAAGTTCTCCTTCATGTCTTTAGTTGCACTGTTGTGGCTGCCTCGATGCCCTAAATCAATTCTAAACATTGACTTTCATGGCCATTTTGACTTTGAGGAAGAGCCAGAAGTCCCTTGATGCCAGATCCGGTGAATAAAGTGGGTGAGGACACATTGTACTGTTTTTATTTGACAGAAGTTGCCATACCAGAAGGGATGTATGACACAGAACATTGCCATGATGGAGGATGATACTGTTTGCCCATTTCATGTTAAAGTGTTTTTCATGATCTGTGCTTTACGGCACACTTTAAAACACACCTTCTCTCAACTGTAGCTCACATCTGACTGACTGCACTGAACAAGTTGAAACTTGTCACATGTTGTTACTAAGGTTCAACATGCCACTTCCCTTATTGAAGATCCCTGCCTTTCCGTTGGATGGCGCTGGGCAGCAGCATTCACTGTATTTTGTGAAAGACTTTCTGTTGCACACCGCTTCTGGTATGGCAATTTCTGTCAAATAAAAACATTACAGTGTGTCCTCATCTGCTTTATTCACCGGATCTGGCACCATGTGACTTCTGGCTCTTCCCCAAAGTCAAAATGATTCAGGACTTCCAGAACTGCTTCAGCAAGTGGCAAAAATGATGAGATAAGTGTTTTTGAAACGAGGAAGAGTATTTTGATGGCGATTAATGGCAATGTGTCTTTTATTACAATATATTTTTTAAACATTCACGATATTGTTTGATCACACCTCGTATATTGTTGTTTATTCTCCCCTCTAAACTTCTCTTCCCTTAATTTTTCTCTGATATTTTTTTAAATCCATTTACTCTTTCAACAAACATTTATTTTTCACCTAGTACAGTTGACACTGAGAATACAGGCATGAACTGGATATGACTCTTATTCTCTAAGAATAGTGGTATTGTCTTTGGATTTAGCACTTATGCCCCCATCTCTTTAATCCTCAAAACAACTCTATTCTCTACCACACACTTAAGTATTTGCCCAATCTTTGCTTTCCATCTTTTTTTTACAGTAAACATTTTCTTTTTATAAGTATTCTCTGCTCATTCTCACCCATTCACCTGACTTTAATCATGCCTTAGTGCTCATTGATGAGTCTGAAATAGTTTTCTCTAGGCTAGATCTTTCCTGAATTCCAGTGACTTATCCAATCAGCCTTAAATATGAAACTGCATAAAACAACCATCTCCAGCCCCAGACACCTCTGCAGAGGTAACTAACTACCATTAACATTTAGATGTGTATTTTCTTGTGTATTTGCATTTGCATATGTCTTTATGTACAGGGATAATATATTTAGAATACATACAAAATATAGAAACATGTTATTTTTAAGAGTTTCTTTGTTTTTATACATGTTTTCACACCACTCAAACTGTACAACATGCTTATTTCACTTAGTATTACATTTTATTCATGGGATGACAACCAAACAAAAACACTGAGCAAATAAGAGAATGTTAAAGTAATGTTAAATAATATAAGTATGTATTGACCAAAAAATTAATTTTACTATATCAATGAACTTGTAGCTTTATTCAAAATATATTTTCAGAAAACATAAATATTTCCTTAAAAATAAAATATGCTATATACTCAGCAATGTTCAAATAAAAGTGTATGTTAATTTTCTGAATAAGCAAAAATATATAACCAGAATACTTTTTGATGCATTTTCATGCGATTTAACCATTCCTTCCATATATATTTTGAATACCATGTCACAGATATTTCTACGAATAATCGTTTTTCTATTAAAATTTATTTCTATGAAAAATATTTTTTAAAATACGCTCTAATTTGAATTATTTTATAAAATTTACTACGGTCTTCAAATTTCTATTTATGATTAATAAATTTGATATTGCCAACATCTTTATTGGACTATTATTTGCAGAACATATTTTTTTATTGAGAAATAACTCTATAGTTACTGAATTACCTCATGTACTCTAAGAAAAGGCAGGTAAATGGAAAGTTTTCATATTCCTTTGTTTCACATAGGAACGTATAAATACTGGGGGTGCCAAAAAATGTATACACATTTTAAGAGATCTTAACACTTTGGTCAATGTTGCTCAAGCAATAGTTCGCTGTAATCAGAAGTGTCTGGACGCTGATGGTAACCACTTTGAGCACCTCTTGTAATCGCAGAAGTCAAATGTGACTTGTATTACTCTTTTGCTATCAGTATATATCAATACAGTTTTTTCCTTTCTTAAAATGTATATATAATTTTTTTGGCACCCTCTGTATACTAGTCTAAATATTTTCTTGGATCTTGTCTTTTGCCACCTTTTGGACTACCTATATTCAACAATGTGTGTTTTTTTGTTTTTTTTAGAAAAAAATAAGACTTAAATCATATCAGCTATGACTTTTTAAATGTTTAACAAAAACGTTTTTATGAGTTTGTTTCTGTTTTGTTTGCTTACTTTGTTCTTTAGATTCCACATCATGTAAGTGAAATCTTATTGCGTCTGTCTTTCTCTGTCTGACTAACTAAATTTTGATGCTGTAAAAACATGAGTCTTCTCAAATCACTCCATGGCAAATAAAAAATATTAAGTTACATGTTTTTGAGCAAGCCTCACATCATTGCTCTTGAAATCTTAAAATCAATAATTTAGTACCTATTTTCCACTTAACATATGTATTCATTTTTGAGCTCATTGCTGATGAAAAAGTTTATTGAAAAATAAAGTAAATATACAAAATACTATAATAAATATTTGTAGTTTAACACTGTGCTTAAGTGATGAAACCACTTTAGTAGAGTGTTTAAACTACTCTCTGGAAGGACTACTCAGCTTTTATTTCTTAGACTTACCTCACATATATTTTAATTATATTGCTATATTTCCCACTGACCCTGCCATCTGGTGATCTGGCGGCTTTGTTCATCTTAAAGGTCATGACCTTCACCAGAACAAAATCAGTTGATACACTCTGTGTCTGGCATAGACAGTAGCATGAGTACTTCTTCCATCACCAATTGAGACATAAAAGTGTAGTTATCTCTATCATCTTTTTGGCAAGCAGTCTGTTTTTCAGCTTTATATACTTCCCTGAAAGGAAGATGTTAGACTGGTCTGGATAGGACTGAGAAAGATGGGTTATTTATTGCTGGTCATTTAAATTATGTATTATCTCATGTTAAAGTAAAAACACTATTCATGTAACATGCTTTTACACAATACTAGGTGAGACTCTAGTGAAATTTGAATGTATGGAGATCTACCAAACCCATTTCAGATTATTTTAACAAAGCTGTTAATAATACATTAACAATGAAATAATTGGAAGATTCTGAACTGAACAGACTGTCAACACTGCAGGTATAAAGCAATAGTGTCCCAGGCAAGTCAAATTGAACAATGGATTGTCTTTCTTAGATATCTGTTCCTCATAGTCTATATCAAGATTTATATAATGTTTTAAATATTTACCACTGACTGGTACATAGAATCCAAATTTAAGCAATTAAAAACAATAACTTTTACATGTCTCTTTGCAAATTTGTGTATTTTATTAATACTAGAATTGATACTGAGAATCAAAATGGCTAAAATCCAAAGTGGCTGTTTATTGAATTTTAATTGATATAAAATCAGTAAGTATCCATCAAAAGTGGCTATGGGCCAATTTAGAGTATGATCAGCAGAGTGTGAGAATACCTTCATCAGCATTGAAAACATCAGTTAATTTTTCCAATGCTGTGATAATGACATCTCATTTTTTCTGAGCCATAATTGAGATATAAATTAACATATAATTATGTTAGTTTCAGGTGTCAATGAAATGATTTGATATTTGTATATATTGTAAAATTGTCAGGAGTCTAGTGAACATCTGTCACCACACAGTTATAATTTTTTTGTGTGTGATGAGAACTTTTAACATCCACTCTCTTAGCAACTTTGTACCTTTTGACTCCTTCACCCATTTCACCCATGCTTCTACCCCTACCTCTAGTATTCTGTTCTCTATGTCTATGAACTCCATTTTTGTTTGTTTTTTAGATTGTGCATATAAGTGAGATCATACAGTATTAGTCTTTCTCTGTCTAACTTATTTAGCTTGGAATTATACCCTCAAGTTCCACCCATATTGTTGCAAGTGACAAGATTTAATTATTTTTTATGGCTGAAGAATATAATATTCCATCACATATTCTTTATTCATTCATTTGTCAGTGGGCACTTAGGTTGTTTTCATGTTATGACAATTTTAAATGCTATAGCAAACATAGAGATGGATGCATATATACAAATTAGTATTTTCATTTTCTGTGAATAAATACCCAGAAGTGAAATTGCTGGATTATATAGTAGGTCTGTTTTTAATTTTTTCAGAAAACTTAATACTGTCTTCCATAGTGGCTGAACTATTTACATTTCACCAACAATGCACAAGGATTCCCTTTTTATCCCCAGTGTCACCAACACTTATTTCTTGTCTTTTTCATAATAGCCATTCTAACAGGTGTAAGATGATATCTTAATGATGGTTTTGAGGTGTATTTCCCTAACAATTAGTGATGTTAAGCATCTTTTCATGTATCTGTTAGTCATCTATATTTCTTTGGAAATGTCTCTTCAGATCCTCTGTCCACTTTTTAATCAAATTTTTTTTTTTTTTTTGCTATTGAGTTGTACGGGTTTTATATATATACATATTGACCTCTTTAGCACATATATGATTAGCAAATATTTTCTCCCATTAAGTAGGCTTCCTTTTCATTATGTTGATGGTTTCCTTTGCTATGGAGAAACACTTTAGCTTGATATAATCCTATTTATTTATTTTCACTTTTATTGCCTTTGCTTTTAGTGTCAGACCCAAAAAATCATTGCCAAGACCAATGTCAGGGGGGTTTGCTGCTTATGTATCCTTCCAGGAGTTTTATGGTTTAAGGTCTTACATTCAGGTCTTTAATTCATTTTGAGTTAATTTTGTGTGTGCTGTATGATAGTGGTCAAGTTTCATCTTTTGCTACTGACTGTCCATATTTCCCAACACCATTTATGAAAGAGTCAGTCCTTTTCCCATTGTATATTCTTGGTTTGTTTATCATACATTAATTGACTATATATGTGTGGGTTTATTTCTAAGCTCTGTTCTGCCTCATTGATCTATTTTTATGCCAATGCCATACTGTTTTAATGTCTACAATTTTGTGATCTGTTTGCTATCAGGGAACATGAGTCCTTCAGCTTTTTTCCTTTTCAAGATTTCTTTGGCTATTCTGTGTTTTTTATTGTTCTTTACAAATTTTAGAATTATTTGTTCTATTTCAGTAAAAAATGCCCTTGGAATATTGGTAGGGATTACATTGAATCTATAGATGGCTTTGGAGAGAATGGATATTTTAACAGTATTAATTCTTCCACTCCATGAGCACAGACTATCTTTCCATTTATTTATATCTCCTTCAATTTCTTTCATCAGTGTCTTATAGTTTTTAGTGTACAGATCTTTCACCTTCTTGAAAACCCATTATGTTATTATTTTTGATGCAATTGTAAATGGATTACTTTCTTTATTTCTCTTTGAGATGATTACTAGTATATAGAAAGATTTTTACATATTGTAACAGATTTTTACATATTGATTTCATGTCTGCAACTTTACTGAATTTGTTGTTTACAGTTACAGTTTTTTGGTGGTGTTATCAAGGTTTTTTATATCTAATATAATCTCATTTGTAAATAGTGATAATTTATTTTATGTTTGCCAATATGAATCCTTATTTATTTATCTTGCCTAGTTTCTTTGTCTAGGCCTTCTAATACCACATTGAACAAAAATAGTGATAGAGGGCATCTGTGTCTTGTTTGTGATCTTAGAAGAAAACCTTTCAACTTTTTACTATTGAATATAATTTAGCTGTGGGCTTACATATGACCTTTATTATGTTGGGGCACATTTCCACTTTGTTGAGAGCTTTTATCATAATATAATTTTGTCAGATGCTTTTCTGCCTCTATTGAGATGATCACATGACTTTTATACTTCATTTTATTATTAGTATCACATTGATTGATTTGTTGATGTTGATTCATCTTGCATCCCTGGAATGAATCCCACTTGATCATGGTCTATAATCCTTATAATGTATTATTGAATTTGGTTTGGTAATATTTTATCAAGGATTTTTGCACCTATTTTTCATCAAGGCTATTGTCTATATTTTTTTTTTTTTTTTTTTTTTTTTTTGTGAAGGGAGGGTGTCTTTGTCTGGTTTTGATATCAAGTTAATGCTAGCCTCATAAAATGTGTTTGGAAGTGTTCTCTCTGTGTTTATTAAAATAGTTTATGAAGGATTGGTATCAATTTTTTTGAAAGTTTGGTAAAATTCACCAGTGAAACAGTCTTGTCCTGAACTTTTGTTTACTGAGAGTGCTTAGATTACTGATCAAAATCCTTACTAGTCATCAGTCTGTTCAGATTTCCTATTCATGATTCAGTTTTGTTTGGTTGTATGTTTCTAGGAATATATCCATTTCAAATTTATTGGCATGTAATTGTCCATAGTAGTCTCTTATGATCCTTTGTATTTCTATGGCATCAGTTGTAACATCTCCTTCTTTTCTGATTTTATTTTAGTATTGTCTCTTTTTTTATTTTTTTATTTTTTCTAGATGAGTCTAGCTAAAGGTTTGTTCATTTTGTTTATCATTTCAAAGAACCAGCTCTTAGTTTCATTGATAGTTTCATTCTCAATTTCATCTGTTCCTGTTCTGGTCTTCATTATTTTCTTCCTTCTGTTTTTCTTTTTTTTTTTTTTTTAAGTTCCTTTAGGTGTAAAATTAGATTGCTTGGAATTTTTCTTGTTTCTTGAGGTAGACATTTATTGCTGTGAACTCATTCTTAGAACTGCTTTTGTTGCCTCCCATAAATTTTGGTAAGTTGTATTTCCATTTTCATTTATCTAAAGGTATTTTTAATTTCTCTTTTGATTCTCCTTTGATCTATTGGACATTCAGAAGCATGTTGTTTAACCTCCTCATATTTGTGAATTTTCCATTTTTCTTGTTAGACTTGATTTCTAGTTTCATACAATTGTGGTTGGAAAAGATGCTTGATATTATTTCAATCTTTTTAAATTAATTAAGATTTATTTTGTGGCTTAGCATATGGTCTATCCTGCTGAATGTTTCATTGCATTTGAGAAGAATGTATATTCTGTGGGTTTGAATGTATATTCTATATATTTTGTAATGTTCTGTATATATCTGTTTGTCTGGTCTAATGTGTCGTTTAAGTACTACGTTTCTGTATTGATTTTTTGTCTGAATGATCAATCCACTGATTTAAGTAGAGTATTGTATTGTTGTCTATTTCTCCCTGTAGGTCTGTTAATATTTGCTGTATGTATGTGTTCCTATTTTGGGTGCATAAATATTTACAAATGTTTTATCTTTTGTTGGATTGACCTCTTTATCACTATGTAATGACCTTCTTAGTCTCTTATTACAGTCATTGTTTTAAAGTCTATTTTTTCTGCTGTAAATATAACTACCCAGCTTTCCTTTAGTTTCTAATTTTATGGAATATCTTTCAATTCTTTCACTTTCAGTCTGCAAGTGTGTTCTTACAGTTGAAGTGAAACTCTTATAGGCAACATATAAATGGATCTTGGTTTTGTTTGTTTGTTTGTTTTCATCGATTAAACCATTATATATACTTTCACTGGAGAATTTATTTCACTGATCCTTCTGCTTCATCTAGTCTGATGTTGGAACTTGAGTGTATTTTTCAGTGTAGTTATTGTATTCTTTAGCTCTGTGACTTCTCTTGGTACTTTCTTATATTTTCCATCTTTTTGTTGAAGTTCCCACTTTGTTCATTCATTCTCCTGAGTTTGGTAAGTATCATTAGGACTATTATTTTGAACTCTTTAATAGGTAAATTAATTATCTCTATTCATTTAGATTTATTTCTGATGTTTAATTTGTTCTTTCATTTGAAACATACTCTTTTTATTTTGCTTGACTCTCTCTGTTGGATCCCATTCATAAGATCAAACAGCCATCACTCCCAGTCTTGAAGGAGTGGCCTCCTGTAGGTTTGTACCTTATTTTTCACACCTACCCTAGCTCTTGGTTGCCTTTCAAACATTTGTGATTGTCCTAGCAGCCAATTTTATTTTTAATAGCTCCCAGTAATTGAGGGTGTGCCAACACCATTCAGTATCCCAAGGGGGAGGATCTCAGTCAACACTAAATTCAAGCTGATTGGAAGCCAAACTCTGGGGGCCAGACTTTGATGCATTAGTTTTTAAAGTATGCAATCTCATGAGACCATAAGCATAAGACCCACTTAGTACCAGTGCCAGGTGATCTATCTATAGGTATCCTCTGGGTGCGAAAATTGGGACTCCAGTGTATAAGGCCCTGTTTGAAAGACATTAGCAAGCTCTGCAAAGGCCAAGGGAATTGCAAAGATGGAGTACACAGGCCTATGTATTCTGAGATCATACGCTTAGGTCAAGATATGCCAAACCTGAAGTCTTTCTCTAGCTTTCTTTAGGATGAAACTCCAAGAAAAGAAAATAGGCCTCTTTCATAGAAATACTAGGTCTGTAAATTCAGTCTGCTCTCTGTGCAATGACACCCAGGAACACAAGTTCCTGGCCACAAGAGCCATATGATCAAGGGGCATTCCCTGGGTGGTGGCCACAAGATCAGGACACCAGAATTAAAAACAAAAATAGTGTATCAGACACATGTAACCCCTACTCCCTGTGAAGTACTGTAGTTTTAGTGCATGGTAGAGGAGAGCTGTGAAGAAGCCTGCCTTCTGAGGTCTCTGGAAATTATTATAGTCAACACTTAGATGTATGTTTAATTAGAACTTTGCCCCTCAGGTTGTACCTATGATGATCAGCTATAAGCTTCTTTCACATAAAGACTGAGCTCTTGGGCCTCTTGCTGTGGCCTGGAGGTGGTAACCATTTAAGAATGTTTTCTCCATTATTTATAGGCCAGTGAGACCCAGGAACCTAAGCCCTACTTGCCTCCAGAACCACACAATGTAGAGGTGTCCTGTGGCTGCAGCCTCCCACAGTGGGGCAATAGATGTGTGTAAAAGCTCCCCACCAGGAGGTGCTGGCACTCTGAAGCATAGCAGAGAGAGAACATGAAGATGGTGCCCTCCAGTGGGAGTGTGGCAAAGTGAGAGTTAGAGATAGCACCCAAGGAGAAAGAGAAAAAACAAACAAACAAACCAAAAAAAAAACACTAGAGTTAAAAAAAAAAAAAAAAAAAAAAAAAGCTGACTTCTACTCACTGGAGCAAGGCACAAGGAGAATGCAAAGATGGCCCCTGCCAGTCTTCATCCCAGGAGAGCACCAAGCAGTCCCCTAAATGTGTGTCAAATCAGATGCAAAGCCCTCAGGCTGATGCTCCAATACAAGCATATGAGCCTCTCCCACTCAGAGTCTGGGCACCCCCTCGATCAGACACTTCCACACTGGAGTGGCTGAATCCCAGCACAGGACCCCTTTAAGAGCCATTTCTCAGACCGCCATAGTCCTGTGCTTCTGTTGGTTTTCAAAGCTAAATGTTTCGGGGCTTGTCTCTCAAGTACAGGTCTTAAAAGCTGGGGGTGCATGATTTTAGGGTTTATATGTTTTCTCCTCAGGGAGAATCTCTGTTTCTAGTTTCCTCAAAATTGTGGTTTGCTGCACCAGGGGAGGGGTTTATGACGAGATTGTGTCCCAACCTCTCCTAGCAATTTGATGTGGGCCTTTCCTCATTCTCCCAATACATAGGAGTCGCTCAGCCAGTTTTTAGTTTTTTTTCCCCCAAAGGATATTATTCCACATGTAGTTGTAGATTCAGTGTGTTTATTGGCAGAGGTGAGTTTAGGATCCTCTTACGTTGCCATCTTGATCTGGAACCTCTCATTTCTATGTTAGTGTGCATTTCTCATTAGTGAGCTTGAACACATTTTCTATATTTATATTAGATTGGTGCAAAAGCAATTGCGGTTTAAAAGGTTAAAAATAATTGCAAAAACTTCAATTACTTTTGCATCAACCTAATAATATCTGCATTATCTATTCAGTGACCATTTTACTCTTCTCAAATATTTCTGCCTTATACAGGTATCCCCCACTTTCCTGAAGTTTACGTTCTGCCACTTCACTTTTATGAAAGATCTAATTAGTATCTGCTTTTGCTAATCAAAAGAAATCTGAACAGGATTTTCATTTTTATGAAAAGAGCCATTGCCTTACGAAAATAGGTCTTTCATAAAAGTGAAGTGGCATAACACAAACTTTCCAAAAATGGGGATACACTTCACTTTATGCCATTTTGGCTTACAAAATGTTTCATAGGAATGCTCTACTCTCAGATAGTGGGGGGTACCCGTATTCCTTTTGGGATTTTGACAATAAAATTGCCATTGAGAATAAACTGCAGATAATTTTTAAATCTTTCACGTCTTTAGTCTCAGTCAATGAACATGTGAACCTTATTTTCATCTCTCTATGTCATTTCCTTCAGTTACAGTGTAAATATTCAAGTTTGGGCTCCCACATCACATTTCTAATTTCCCTTGTACCTTATGTACCCCTCTGTCTTATCCTTAAACCAGTCTGTCCTTTTTGAGAATGCCATCTCTTTGTTCATCTGGGTATTTCCTATAAATTATCGGGACCTCACCCTCTGCTAGGCTGAGTTCAAGTGAACATTGATTCGGACAGGTATTATGAGAAGAGCCAGAGAAGACACAGACCAATGGAACTTGATCCCATAAATTAGCTGTCAGGGATGAAGTGAGGGCCAATATCAAAGGCAAGATAAATAAGATAAAGCTTAGTTGATGAAAGTTGCTAGCTACTCATTGATGGTTGCTTGGTATAGCTAGATGATGACGATGATAAGGATGATAGATAGATAGATAAAGAGACAGAGAAACAGAGAGACAAAGAGATCTGATCACATGAGATAGGACACTGAGAAATTACCACAAAAAAATTGGAGATGTGGGGAAACATTCCACCAACTGCCAATGGCTACTAGAAGTTATAGAGACTGAATTGGTTCAGAACTCTGCTTGCTAATTAATGCAAAGTACTAGTCAGCCACAGAGTAAAGGGATTGTGTCCTGGTTGAAGTTATAAATTTGTTGGTAATGTTTATAATATGTTTTAACCAAGGATCATATTTAAAATGGTAACTTTATATAGTCATCTACCAGTCATTAGTAATATCTTCAAATAAAGAATATTTTAAAAATAACACAGGCAGTAGATGACTGGATTAAGAAACATTTATACAGTAGAATATTACTCAGCCATAAAGAAGAATGAAATCTTACCATTTGCAATGATATGGATGGACCTAGAGAACATTATGCTAAGTGAAATAGGTCAGACGGAGAAAGACAAATACCATATGATCTCACTTATATGTGGAATCTAAACAACTGAATAAATGAGCAAATTAAACAGAAATAGTCTCAGAGATATAGAGGAAAAACTGATGGTTGCTAGTTGGGAGGAGGGTGGGGATGAGGGAGAAGGTGAGGGGATTAGAGAGTACAAATTGTATTCACAATATTGCCATGGGGATGTGAAAGAAAGTTTAGGGAATATAATCAATAACGTTGTAAAGATCCTGTAGGGTGTCAGATGGACACTTATTAGGGAGACCACGTCATGGATGGTGTAGATGCCTGACCACTATGCTGTACACCTGAAGCTGAAGTTGAACAATATTGAATGTCAACTATAATTTAATTGTATAATCAGGGGATGTGGAGTACAGCATAGGGAATAGTGTCAATGGAATTGTAACAGCTATATCCGATGTCAGAGGGGAAGTAGATTGGGGGAGGAGGGTTATCACTTTGTGAGGGATGAAATGTCTAACTATTACATTGCTTTGTACACCTGAAGCTAATTAAAAAAAAAGAAAAAACATGGGAAAACAAACAAACAAACAAACACGGGCATTGATTGTAGCAAGAAAGACAATATTGCTTTAGAGAAAAAAATGCAGCATGACTTGAGGGCCTGTGACCAGGGTGCTAATGAAGTCTGATGAATCCAGGGAACTTCCTCTGAGACGGAGGTTTAAGCTGGAGCTAAGAAATAAATGTTCTACATAGTCAGAAGAGCAAGAGGATGGTAGGAAAGTTTAGAACAGAAAGATACCCTTTGTGAAGGCCGTAAGACAGGAAGAAGTTGAGTAATCATGACAACAGATACTAGTAACTGAAGGAAGCATAGTGAGGAATAAGACAGAGCCTAGATCATCAGGGCTGTACCAGCCACATTCAGGATTTTGGAATGTATCCCAAGAGCAAAGCCTATGAATGATTTTTAAACAGGAGAATGGCACCACTAAATTTGCATTAAAATTAGTACATGAAGTGATTTTAAAAGGCAATAATAGGTTTTAGAAGATCAGTTAGGAAGTGCTTTCCATGGTCCAGGAAATATATGACATGATCATTTTTTGTTTATTTTGTCTATTAACGCCATATTTCAAAGAGCTTTTTTAATTCCCTTGTTACATTCTTCTAATTTGTTTCCTTTCAGGCATTTAATCTTTTAGGTATTTACCATAAGTAGACTTAAAGGAAAATGCTCACCTGTGAATCATTTATTAATCTGTTTTAAGTTTCATTTTGCCACCAATTTAAATTTATGGAGATAATTATTTAATTTCAACTCCAGTCTAGGGAAGTGAGTGACTTTGAAAGACACATTAAAATAAAATGAAGACATTAATTAATGTATATGCTATTGGTGAACTTCTGCCAGCAGTATGATTTGAAAGAGAATGATGACTCCATTTAATAATCCAATAACATAAATCTGAATTTACCTAAAATGGAAAATAAGTATATGAATAGTTAAGATGTTTTAAGCATGAAATAGGTTAAGTTCCAGGGACATTGCATTTATTTTTTTGTTTCAGCTCATGCAATCTTTAAATTTCTATTTTAAAATCCTTGTTTTCCCCTACTGAATTCTGACTAGCTGTCCTTTTTTCCTTTAACTTTCAAGGCATAACTATTATTCTGTGTTACCTTTCATCAATTCATGAAATGAATAAATAAATGTGAGATATTTTCACAGAACTATGTAATGGATTACACATATAAGGCCGTCTAAAAACATGTAATTCTTATTTCAGTCTTTTAGCATGAGTCTATCAGAAGGTAGAAATGCATTTATACCTTTTTGTAAAGAAAGAAGACCTGGTTGAATTAACTGGAAATATACTTTTAGAGAGTATTAAATTTAGGCAGTATTAAAATTATTTTTTATTAACCTTTAGAAGTTTATTAATATTGTTAGAGGTAATATAAAATGGATTTCTATTTTATATTAGACATGGATATTTACCTTTTCAGCTTTTTGCCTATAGGTAGTGACATATCCAGTGGCAAACAAAACAGCAAGATAACACTTTAAATTCCTTGAGTTTTAAATTAATTTTAAAATACTACTACTAGCCCTACGTATTTTATGTAGTAAAACTTTACACTAGATTCTTTCAAAATGAATTCAAGAAACTTGATGCATTTTTCTTCGCATGTTATTTCCCCCCCCATAATTTCAAGATCATCTTTAACTTTTTCCCTCCCAGATTCTGATGTGTGACCTTTCCTATACGAATATTCCTATGTTGTTCTTATAGTATTCTGGAATAGAAAATGGAATTTTTTTCTGGAGTAGAAATACTTGTTTTATGCATAATGCTCAAAAGAGTTTGGCTTACATACTATGTGTCCAATAATGTTGCAGAAATAAAATAAATTTTTCCATCTTTTAACCATGTTGGGAAGACAAAAGGAACTATATAAAGTAGTATATACTCAAATCTCAACTAGTTTAAGCTGCATGTCAAGTTTATTGTATACAAAAATAAAACAAATGCAGTTATAGTTTCATGGAGGAAGTTTGAATTCTTGAAAGACAGTGTGGATTCCCTCACATGAAGGAGAATGAATTGATTCCCAGTAGACAGACCAGCCTATAAGCAGCAGCACTGTAAAGGAAAATTTGAATATGATGAATGTAGAGCATTATTTGTAACCCAGTATCACTGGAGCAACCTTGTATCTAAAAGGATAAAGTATAATAACTCACTGTGTCTTTCAACATTTAATCACTAGGATTTATGGCAGAATAATACTCCGATATGTGTGTGTGTGTGTGTGTGTGTGTGTGTGTGTGTATGTATATATATATATATATATATATATATATATATATATATATATATATATCACAATTTCTTTATCGAATCATCTATTAATGGGCATTTTGGTTCTTACCAAATCTTGGTTGTTGTAAACAGCACTGCAGTGAACACAGGGGTGCATACAGCTTTTCAAATTAGTGTTTTGGATTTCTTTAGATAAATACCCAGGAGTAGAATTGCTGGGTCATAAGGTAAGTCTATTTTTAATTTTTTGAGGAAACTCCATACTGTTTTCCATAGTGTCCGCACCAGTTTACAATCCCACCAACAGTACACAAGGGTTCCCTTTTCTCCATATCTGCACCAGCACTTATTGTTGATTTGTTGACGATGTACATTTTGACAGGTGTGAGATGATACCTCATTGTGGTTTTTACTTGCATTTCTCTGATTAGAGACGTTGAGCATCTTTTCATATGTCTATCGGACATTCGTACGTCATCTTCAGAGAAATGTGTATTCAGATCCCCTGCCATTTGTTAATTGGATTGTTGGGGTTTTTTTGGTGTTAAGTGGTATGCGTTTCTTATAGATTTTGGATATTAGCCCCTTATCAAATGTATTATTGGTGAATGGGTTGGAGGGCTGACAGAGAAAGGTAAAGGGATTAAGAAGTACAAATCACAGGCATGTGCATATAGTTCTGTATAAATATATACATTTGTAGGTTTTTAAATGTTCATTAAATATATACACGTATACATACATATACATATACACATAAATTCATGGATACTATCTATGATCATGGAAGAAGTAACACAAAAGAATTTGAAGTACCCAGAAATATTACGTAGTCAGGTATATTTATGCTTTTCAAAAGTAAATAATTAAATCATTACTGGAAAAAACAATTAAGATGTATTTTTAGATTGATGAATAATCAATTGATTTGCAAGATTCACTGGAACATTTGAGAATAAAATCTAATTATGAGTTGAATGAGATTCACATCAATAAAAAACTGACTCAGACTTTAAAAATACCATCAGCCAGATTATTTAAATGATCCCACATTAGTTTTGTCATATGCTGTCAAATATTTCTGAATTAGTAAAAAATAATTCAGTGAAAACATGACAAAATGATTACTCCAGAGTGAAACTCCACATTAATATTTTTCATAAAAGAAAAAAATTCTCAATTTTATGTTTATATTTTAAATTTTCTGTCAAATTAAGTTAGCAATTCGATTAAAGTATTTAGTCTTAAATTATTGTGAATATTTTAATTAAATCAATGGAAAGTTTTGGTTGACTGTACAGAAGATAACTATATGACAACTATACAGAGCTTAATATTTGAAGTATACACTTTTCAAAAATTCTCTATAAATATATAATATATATACATATATGTATACATGTACATATATATACATATATGCTCGTATATAATATATAAATTTCCAATTCAGCTGACAAATTATTAATATCTCACAAATCAAGCTTAGAATGCACATTTTTTGCTTCGCTTATATGATAAATATTTGCATTCCCTTCATAGTTTTCATATAATTATATTTGCCTATTATTTAATTATATAATGTAAGATTTACTACTTTTTCTCTTAATAGTCTACATTTAGTAGACTAGTTAACTATAGTGAACAAAAATGTGAGGTTTCCCGTTAAACTTTAGAGCACAGATTTTTATAGGAATCTCTATGGTTTCTGATGTGTTTTCACACTTCCTCTTTATATTTATTTTTATTGTTCCATTACTCATTTTACTAGGCAGGCCACCTGAAAGAAGTAAAGTACAACCATCTTCCCTAATGCTTTTTTAATAAATATAATATGTGGTTCAGAGTTTTCTTATTTTTTAACATACTTGAAAGTATATATTGGCATTAAACTGCAGTTTATAGATTTTCTGGACCTATTGTGATCATCCAAGGACATTTTTCAGTTTGTTTTGCATCCTCTTTAAGTGGACTGCATGACACAACAAGAATTCTTTCATAATACGAACAATGATAGAAAAAGATGAAAATCCTAAAGCAAATAAAGAGGTCTTCAATGTAGGCTCCACATGTAAATATATAATAGAAGTTCCAGAAGGAGACAGTGTTAGTAATGAAATGAATAATGGAAGACATATTTTATGAGCTGGAAGAGAATTGATTCTTTCTATTGAAAAATCTTCCTGAGTTTAAAGATAGAAAATGGCTGGACATATTATTGTAGAATAACTGAATTCTAAGGAGAATTCCTTAGAATAACTGAATTCTAAAGAGAATGCCACATAATGTGACAAGATTAAAAAAATATTCTAATAAGGAAAAGAAAAATGAGGCAGTCATCTGAATTCTTAAAGCAATACTAAAATCTGGAAAGGAAAGCAAGAACAGTAATAGCTCATTAAAAGAAAAGTATTAAAACCAAAATAACTATTTATTTTGCAATTAATAAAACTTGAAAATAAAAGAGAAAGTTAAAGATTTACAAGTAAATGCAAGAAAATGAAGCAAATTATAATATTTATAGCACATAAGTTGTAATTAATGTTAAAACTGAGATGCTATGTAATAATTGATTAAAAAAAAAGAAGGCTCCTTTTGCAAAAAACATCAGATATGCAAAATAAAAATAAATAGAAATACAAAGATAATTTGCTAAACATGTATTTATAGACAGTTTAAGAGTATTGAAAGATTGAATAATACCTATTGATATATTCCATGTCACATTTATTTGAACATGTAGTAAAAAAAAAGTCACAATTAATTGTGTGCTGAGAGACAGAAATAAAAATCATGAAATAATCCAAACTCCCCAAACTACTTATTTTATAGGCAGTGTTTTCTGATCCAAATGCAAATCCATCCAAAGTATCAACACAACTTGCAAAATTAATAAATATATTTCCAGATAACTTTTGTATACCAAAAGGAAGCAGATGTGAAACTAAGATCATTTTGAAAGCAATAAAAAGAGAATGATTCACACACACACACACACACACAAAGTAAAAGTTGGATTCATGGATATATTTACTTTTGCATGCATTTCTTATTTAGAAAAATAATCAGAACAATAAATAGAAATAAAACAAAAAGTGATATGATACAGAAAGCACACTCTAATTTGCAATCTTAGAAAAGGTGGTAAAATAATCCTGAGTATATATTTTACTGTTTAGTAATCAATTTATTTATTTCAATTACAGTTGATGTACAAGATTATATTAGTTTCAGGTGTACAACATAGTGATTAGACATTTATATACTTTATGAAGTGATAACCCAAATAAATCGTGTTAATCCATGTGACACCATATATAATTATCACAATGTTAGTGACTATGTTCCCTATGCTGTACTTTACATCCCTGTGACTGTTTTTATAACCTCCCATTTTTACTTCTTAATCCCTTCACCTTTTTGACCTATTCCCTCAAACATCTTCCCATCTGTCAACCACCAAAATGTTCCCTGTAACTATGAGTTTGTTTCTGTTTTGTTTATTCCTTTGTTTTGTTGATATCACATATAAGTGAAATCATATGGTATTTGTCTTTTTCTGACTTATTTCATTTAGCATAATACCCTCCAGTAACATTTATGTTGTCACAAATGGCAAGATTTCATTTTTTTATTGCTAAGTAATATTTGATTATATATGTGTACCACATGTTCTTTATCCAGTCATCTATCAATGGGTACTTATATTGCTTTCATGTCTTGGCTATTGTAGATAATGCTGCAGTGAACATAATGGTTCATTTGTCTTTTTGAATTAGTGTTTTGGATTTCTTTGGTTAAACACCCAAAAATGGGATTGCTGAGGCATAAGGTAGTTCTATTTTTAATTTTTTGAGGACTCTCCATAATGTTTTCCATAGTGGTTGCACCAATTTACAATCCTAGGAAAAGTGCAAGAGAGTTCCCTTTTCTCCACATCCTCACCAACACTTGTTTGTTCATAGCCATCCTGAGGTATGAGGTCATGTCTCATTGTGGGTTTTTTGTTTGTTTGTTTTTGTGATACGGCAGCCTTAATTTATTAATCTAATGTTAAGTAGGCATTAAAAATAAGATATAATAGTAAAGAAAAAAACCCTTCCTATTTTAAACTTTTTCTAATTATAAAGTATGTTTATTTTATTTTATTTCATTTATTTATTTTTTAAGTTTCAGTTATACAAAACAATGTAATAGACATTTATTATTTATATCCCTCACACAGTGATAGCCCCTCTCCCCCCATCTACTACCCCTCTGACATCGCACACAGCTATTACAGTTCCACTGTCTCTATTCCTAAGGCTAAACTCCACTTCTTGTAAATATATATATAATTGTAGTTGACATTCATATTGACTATCCATTTAGCTTCAGGTGTACAGTGCAGTGATCACGCATCTATATCATCCCTGAGGTGGTCTCCCTAATGGGACAAGTGTCCATCGGATACCCTACAAAATCTTTACAACATTATCACATTCCCCAAATTGACTTTCGTATCCCTGTGGCAATCTTGTGGTTACCGATTGTGCTTTCTAATCCCTTCACCTTCCTCCTTATCCCCACACCCCTCCCATCTAGCAACCCTCAGTTTCTCCTCTATATCTCTGAGACTGTATCTGATTAGTTCATTCATTTATTCTTTTCTTTAGATTTCACATTAAAGTGAGACCAAATGGTATTTGTCTTTCTCTGTCTGACTTATTTCACTTAGTATAATGTTCTCTAGGTCCATTGTTGCAAATAGTAAGATTTCATTCTTTATGTCTGCGTAATACTCCACTGTATAAATGTACCACAGTTTCTTAATCCAGTCGTCTATTGATGGGCATTTCGGTTATTTCCATGTCTTGGCTATTGTGTATAGTGCTGCAATAAACATAGGGGTGCATACATTATTTTGAATTAGAGTTTTGGATTTCTCTGGATAGATACCTAGGAGTGGAATCGCTGGGTCATACGGTAGTTCCATTTTCAGTTTTTAGAGATACTTCCATACTGTTTTCCATAGTGTCGGCACCAATTTGCAATCCCATCAACAGTGCACGAGCATTCCCTTTTCTCCACATCCTCTCCAACACTTGTTGTTTGTTGATTTATTGATGATAGCCATTTTGATTGGGGTGAGGTGGTATCTCATTGTGGTTTTTATTTGCATTTTTCTAATGATTAGTGAGGTTGAACATTTTTTCGTATGTCTGCCATCTGCATATCCTCTTTATAAAAATATCTCTTCATGTCCTCTGCCCATTTTTGAATTGGGTTGTTTGTTTTTTTGGAGCTGAGTTGAGTGAGTTTTTTTTATAAATTTTGGATATTAACCCCTTATCAGATAGATCATTGGCAAATATCTTCTCCCATTCAGTATGACCCCTTTTTGTTTTATTGACGGTTTCCTTTGCTGTGAAAAAAAAAAAAAAAAAAAAAAGCTTTTTAGTTTGATGCAATCCCACATTTTTATTTTTTTTCTTACTTCCCTTGGCCGAGGGGATATATCAGTAAAAATCTTACTCCGGGAATGCCTGTAAAGTTTCTTCCAGTACTTTCTTCTAAGAGTTTTATGGTTTCAGATCTTACATTTAAATCTTTAATCCATTTCAAATTTATTCTTGTATATGGTGTGAGGAGGTGGTCCAGCTTCATGTTTTTGCATGTTTCTGTCCAGGTTTTCCAGCACCATTTATTGAATAGACTGTCTTTACCCCACCGTAAATTCTTGCTTCCATTGCCGAATATTAAATGGCTGTATAGGCACGGATTTATTTCTGGGCTCTCTACTCTCTTCCATTGATCATTGTGTTTTTTTGTGTGTTTTTTTTTTTTTTTTTAATGCCAGTACCATGCTGTTTTGATTACTGTAGCCTTGTACTATAACTTGATGTCAGGTATTGTTATACCTGCCACTTTGTTCTTATTTCTCAAGATTGTTGAGGCTATCCAGGGTCTTTTATGGTTCCATATAAATTTTTGGATTATATGTTCTATTTCTGTGAAAAATGTCCTTGGTAGTTTGATAGGAATTGTGTTGAATCTGTGTATTGCCTTAGGCAGTATGGACATTTTAAGTATATTAATTCTTCCTGTCCCTGAGCGTGGTATGTGTTTCCATATATTTGTATCCTCTTTAGTTTCTCTCTTCATTGTCTTATAATTTTCTGAGTACAGATCTTTCACTTCTTTGGTTAAATTTATTCCCAGGTACTTTATAGTCTTTGAAGCAATTATAAATGGGATTTTCTTAATTTCCCCTTCTGATATTTTGTTATTGGTATATACAAATGCAATTGATTTCTGAATGTTATTTTGTAGCCTGCTACTTTATTAAATTCATTTATAAGTTCTAATAATTTTTTGGTGGAGTCTTTAGGGTACTCTATATATAGTACCATGTCATCTGCTTATAATGACAATTTTATTTCCTCCTTACGCATTTGGATGCTGTTTCTTTCTTTCTTTCTTTCTTTCTTTCTTTCTTTCTTTCTTTCTTTCTTTCTTTCTTTCTTTCTTTCTTTCTTTCTTTCTTTCTCTCTCTCTCTCTCTCTCTCTCTCTCTCTCTCTCTCTCTCTCTCTCTCTCTCTCTCTCTCTCTCTCTCTCTCTTTCTTTCTTTCTTTCTTTCTTTCTTTCTTTCTTTCTTTCTTTCTTTCTTTCTTTCTTTCTTTCTTTCTTTCTTTCTTTCTTTCTTTCTTTCTTTCTTTCTTTCTTTCTTTTTTGTCTGATTGCTATGGCTAGAACTTCCAGCATTATTTTGATTTGGAGAAAGTAGGCAAACTTGCCTTGTGCCTGATCTTAAAAGGAATGGTTTTGGCTTTTCCTCGTTGAGTATGATATTAGCTGTGGGTTTATCATGTATGGCCTTTAATATGTTGAGATATGGTCCACTTATTCCCACTTTCTTAAGAGTTTTTATCATAAATAGCTGCTGGATTTTGTCAAATGCATTTTCTGCATCAATTGATATGATCATATGATTTTTATTTTTCATTTTGTCAATGTGGTGCATCACATTATTTGATTTGTGGATGTTGAACCACCCTTGCATACCAAGAATGAATCCCAGTTGATCATGGTGTATGGTCCAATGTGTCATTTAAGGTCGCTGTTTCCATATTGATTTTCTGTCTGGAAGACTTGTCCCTTGTTTTCAGAGGTGTGTTGAAGTCCCCTACTATGATAGTGTTACTGTTGATCTCTGTCTTTATGTCAGTCAGTATCTGTTTTATATATTTAGGTGCTCCTATTTAGGTTCTAGTAAATATCTTTCTAGTAAACATAAATGTTTACTAGAGTTATGTCCTCTTGTCAGATCGATCCCTTTATTATTATATAGTGCCCATGTTTGTCTTTTAATATACTTTCATTTTAAAGTCTATCTTGTCAGATATAAGTACTGCAACTCCAGCTTTTTTCTCATTTCCATTTGCATGAAATATCTTACTCCAACCGTTCACTTTCAGCCTGTGTGTGTCTTTTGATCTGAGGTGAGTCTCTTGCATAAAGCATATACAAGGGTCTTGCTTTCTTATCCACTCATCCACCCTATGTCTTTTGATTGGAGCATTTAATCCATTTACATTTAAAGTGAGTATTGATAGGTATATAGTTATTGCCATTCTTTTTTTTTTTTTTAAATTTGTAGTTAGATTGTTTTCATCTTTCTTCTGCAATGCTGGCTTGGTGGTAATACATTCCTTTAGCTTATTCTATTCTGGGAAGCTCTTTATCTCTCCTTCAATTTTAAATGATAGCCTGCTGGATAAAGCAATCTAGGTTGTAGGCTTTTGTTTTCCATCATTTTGAGTACCTCCTGCCACTCTCTCCTGGACTTCAATGTTTCTGTAGGAAAGTCATTGATAGTCTTATAGGAATTCCCTTGTATGTAACCCACTGTCTTTCTCTTGCTGCTTTTAGGATTCTCTCTTTGTCTTTAACCTTTGCCATTTTAACTATAATGTGTCTTGTTGCGGACCTATTTGGGTTTATCCTGTTTGGAACTCTCTGCACTTCCTGCCCTTGTATGTTGGTGTCCTTCACCAGGTTAGGGAAGTTTTCAGTCATTATTACTTCAATATGTTCTCAATCCCTGGCTTCCTGTTTTCACATTCTGTGCACATGTTGTTCCTGTTTTCACTTATGATGCACATGTTGTTGCATTTCATGTTATCCTAGAGGTCTCTCAAACCATTTTCATTGTTTTTTATTATTTTTTCTTTTTGTTGTTCCATTTGGGCAATCTCTGCTAACTTGTCTTCTAAGTTGCTGATTCGATCTTCTGCCTCATCTTACCTGCTGGTAATTCCTTCAAGTGAGTTCTTTATTTCCATTATTGTATTCTTTAGTTCTAACTGGTTGTTCATTATGATTTCTCTATCCTTTTTTATGTCATCACTAAGCTCTTAAACATTCTTATCATCAGTGTTCTGAACTCTGTCTCTGAGAGGTTGGTTACCTCTGTTTCATTTGGTTCCAATTCTGGAGGTTTCTTTTCTTCTTTTATTTGGGACATGTTTCTTTGTTTCCCCATTCTGGCTGACTCTCTGTGTTTGTTTTGATGTATTAGGTAGATCCCCTAGGATTCTTGTTTTTTGCTGGGTTATCTTATGTAGTATGTGTCCTTTATATTTGACTTGCACCACTTCCGTATTCTCCTGTGTGTGTGCTCCAAAGGTGACCCTTGTGTTGTGTATACTGTCCTGTTAAAGTTGATCTTTAATTGCTTTTGGCTTGTCAGTAGGTGGGATTGATTCTTAAGCTGACTAGTTGTGAGACTTGGCTCTGCCTACAGTGGATGTTCTGCTGTTGTGAGGGTTGACAGCTCAAATGAGGCTTGGCCCGTATGGGCTCCTGTGCCTATAGAGAATTCCCTCTGGATGTGTCACTTGTAGGTCAAACCCAGTTTGGTCTGGAGTCGGCCTCTGGGTGTTTTGAATCTTGTGCCTCTTGAGTTGGGTCCTGGTGTAGGGAAATTTCAGAACAAAACAAATCACCAAGCAATACAACAACAACAAAGAGAAAATCAAATACACTCACAATAAAAACAACCAATAAGCCACACTCAACACAGGTGAAAATATCAAAAATAGAAAAACAAAACAAAACGAAAAAAGCAGCGCCAGTCTTGGCTTAAGCCCACCAACTAATCTCCAGGTTGTCCTCTGCTGTACCAAAGAGTCTTTTGCATCTTGTGCAGGCAGAGCCGGCCACCTGGTGCTCAGAGTGACCCTGGGACTGCAGTTCTAGATGAGTGGGGCTATGGGGTCTGGATGGTAGTTTTTAAAAAGTCAGTGCAGTTTCTGCTCTTGCCTGCACATATGTGCACTGAGAGTAATAAAGCCCGCCCTATCCACAGGTCTCCTGAGTCTTAGGGCACTTCTTCCGTGTGTGTGTGTGTGTGTGTGTGTGTATGTTTGTAGGGCAGGAGATTTCTGAGATGCTGAAAGCCCAGAGCTGCATGTGACACCCGCTGCTGACCCTTGGGTGTGTCTCAGCAGTTGTAATTGCCCTGTCCTAGGCAGGCCAGAAAAGGTGGGGGCTGAGGATGGAGGAGTCTTCTCTCTCCCAGATCAGCAGTGTCATTCTTCCCAACCTCTTCCCTGGGTCAGAGCTGCAAGCAGGGTCTTCCGAGATCCTGAGCCATAGGGCTCCTCTGTAATCTGATACTACTCCTCAGTTCAGGAACCCATTGAGTCTGGAAGGGCAGGGGTAGGATTGGGAGAGTGGGGGGAGAGGCCCAGGTATGGTGTTTACTTCCTTTGTCCTACATAGTGCCCATCTGGCGGTCTCAACTGAGGTTGCTGCCTCAAATGCTGGCTATGCTGCTCTCTCGGCAGGAGAGATCAGCTGTGGGACAGAGCCCATCCCCTGGCTCTTGTGATCTCTGTTCTGTCCTGGGTCTCCCTGCATCTCCGCAGCCACGGATATGGGCTGATTCTCTGCTCCTTTTCCTGTTCCCCTGCTCGCCCAGTTTTCCCACCTTCAAGTAATCCTCTTAGGAGTCTCAGCTGTTCTGTGTGATGAGCAGAGAGTCCTTTGATGGGTTATAGATATTCAATTTGTGGTAAGTTCTGGAGGAGAACTCAAGAAGACCACCTCGCTGCCACCATTCCTATGATGTAATTATCTCATTGTGGTTTTAATTTGCATTGATGTTTAGTGATGTTGAGCATCTTTTCATATCTCTGTTGGACATCTGTATGTCCTTTTTGGAGAAATGCCTATTCAGATCCTCTACCCATTTTTAAAAATCATATTGGATTTTTTTGGTGTTTAGTTGTATTAGTTCCTTATACATTTTTTTATGTTAACCACTTAATATCATTGGCGAATATCTTCTCCCATTCACTAGGTTGTCTTTTTGTTTTGTTGATGGTTTCCTTTGCTATGTAATATCTCTTTAGTTTAATATGGTCCCACTTGTTTATGTTTTTTGTTTTCCTTGCCTGAGAAGAAATGACCCCCAAAAAATATTACTAAGAGTAAGAGTTTACTGCCTATGTTTTCTTTTAGGTGTTTTATGGTTTCTGGTCTTACTTTTGGTCATTAATCCTTTTTGAGTTTATTCTTTTATATAATATAAGACAGTGATCCAGTCATTACTGTGCATGTGCCTTTACAGTTTTGCCAACACCCTTTATTGATGAGACTGTCTTTAGCACTATGTATAGTTTTGCCTCCTCTGTCATAGATTGACTATATAGGTATGAATTTATTTCTGAGTCCTCTGTTCTGCTGACATATGTATCTTTTTTATGCCAGTATCATGATGTTTTGATTATTATAGCCCTGTATTATAGTTTGGTATCAGGTAGTGTGATACATCCCACTTTGTTCTTTTTCAAGATTGTTTTAGCTATCCAGGGTCTTTTGTGGTTTCATATAAATTTTAGGATTTTTTGTTCCACTTCTGTGAAAAATGCCTTTGGTATTTTGACAGGGATTGCATTGAATCTATAAATTGCTTTGGGTAGTGTGTACTGGGAAACTCTTGTTCTTCACTTATAAATAACAGCCTTGCTGAGTATAGTAATCTTGGATTAGCTGTTTACTTTTCATCACTTTGAATATTTCACGTCAATGCCTTATGTCCTATAAAGTTTCTGTTGAGAAATCAGCTGGTAATGGGAGCTCCCTTGTAGGTAACTAACTGCTTTCTGTTGCTACTTTTAAGATTCTCTATTTGTCTTTAAGCTTTAGCATCTTAATTATGATGTTTCTTGATGTGGGCCTCTTTGGATTCATCTTGTTATGTACTCTCTCACTTCCTGGACTTGTATGTCTATTTCCTTTGCCAAATTAGAAAAGTTTTCAGTCGTTATTTTTCAAATAAGTTTTCAGTCCCTTACTGTCTCTCTTCTCCTTCTTGTACCCCCATGATACAAATGTTGGTATGCTTGATGTTGTCCCAGAGGTCCTTTAAACTAGCCTTTTTTTTTTCTGTTCTGATTGGGTGTTGTCTCCTAGTCTTCCAGATTCCTAATTTGATCTTCTGTTTCATTTAATCTGCTGTTGATACCCTATGTTTAATACATTCTTCATTTCAGTTATTGTATTCTTTCATTTCTGACTTTTTTTTTATGGTTTCTATCTCTGTGGAGGTTCTCACTGACTTCATCTATTTTCCTAAATTCATTGAGCATCCTTATAAGCAGAGTTTTGAACTCCGGGTCTAGTAAATTGCCTCCATTTCATTTATTTTGTTTTCTGGAGTTTTGTCCTGTTCTTTCATTTGGGACATGTTTCTTTGTCTCCTTATTTTGACAGAATCCCTGTGCTTATTTCCATTGATTAAGAGACATATACTACATCATCTAGTCTTGTCAGAGTGGCTTTTCGTAGTAGGTGTCCTGTGAAGCCCAGTGGTTCAGTCTCCCTGTTCAGCTGAGCTGGGAACTCCAGAGGTGTCTCTTGGGTGAGTTGTAAATGCCCTCCTCTTGTAGGTGAGCCTTGATTGCTGTTGGCATGTCAGTGGGTCAGATTGAGCCTCAGCCTGAGAAACTGGGAGGGTTGACTGCGACTACAATAGATAAGCTGTTGTGTTGAGGCTGACCCCATGTAGCAAGAGTTGCTTTAGTTGGTTTCTGGTGCCAGCTGAGTGTGCCCTCTGTGTGTGTCATTTGTGGAGCTGTTTGAGTTGTTCTCTGGAATGGTCTGAAGCATGACACCATATATGTTGTTCCTGGAGCCTCTTCAGAGTAGCTCTGTTGCAGGAAAAATTCATCTGCTGTTTGTTCCTGGCTTTGGGTTGCCTTGTGGGAGATATAAAGTGATCTGAAATTGAATGTCACCTGTGCTAGGCTTGGGGGTGCTTGGAAGAGACTATGCTGCAAATGAAGTCCACTTTCCAATAGTGCTGGGCATGTGATGCTTTTGTGGGTGCCACAACGTGAGCTGAGGCCAGCCACCACTTTGTGGCTCACTTAGTTGAAGCTAGGTTCTAAGCCAATACTGGCCACAGGTTATGCCATGTTTGGGGCTACCTGATAGGAGTTACATTGCAAGTTGAGATTGATCAGTGCTTGTGCTGGGCTTGAGGCTGCTTATTCCTGCTGCTATTAGGGTTTGTGAGATTTTAGGAAAGTTTGCTGCATAAGCTGAAGTGGCCTGCTTGTGTGGAAAAGATGCTGGAAGGAGTCCTAGCCAGACATATGAGTTGGGTGGGGGCGGGGTCTCGGAATCACCAGGGCAGGGCCAACAGTGTTAGCCAAGTTAATGGAGAACACACATTTGGTACCTGCATGCACCTGCTGGCTGGGTCGGAGGAGGAAAAATGGCACCTCCAAGCACTTTGGTCCACAGAGAGAGCTGCCCTGACCTCTTTCCCTTTCAGCCCCTCACTCTTAGGTTTGTCAATTTAGTGCCTCTCCATATGCCCCTGGCACTTTTCAAGCTGCTGTCCCTTTGCTGGAGCTTAGAGTGAGTGAATCTATAAGCCAGTGAGTCTATGTGCAAGCCCCTTAAGACCTACAGTGCCTTAGTCTCCTGCAGCCCTTTGTCTCTCTGGTGATTTTCAGCAGCTGCTGAAATTCCTGCTGATTTTCACAGCTGCATGTCATGGGAAATCCTCTTCCTGGCATTGATGCCCCGGGAAATGTATTACAGACACAAAAATTATACTAATACTGTACCTGTTGTTTTGCATGATTTTTTTAGAGATATTAGTGAGTGAGAGAAAAACAAGATACAGAAAACAAAAAACATGTATGTTCACATGTGAGTGTATGTCTCTAAATTATGTTAATATGAATACATAAGCATTAAAAAAGTTGGACATATTCATAAAAAGTTGTTAACTTAGAGAACCACAGGTGAAGGGCAGTGCTTGGTTGGAAAAAAGAAAGAGAAGTAGAGAGAAAACTCAAAAAGGTAAAAATAAAAATTATTCTAAATAAAACATATATGTTCATATATACATACATACACATTAATATGCATATATATGCATATATATGATATATTATAAAATAATGAAATTATACTTGTATCCTGAAATTATCAAATTATTAGGAAAAATAAATAAAATATAAAAAATAAAGTCTTTAATGTGGATTTTCAAACTTCAATATAATATAGTAATACTTTTTCAGCTTTGCAAATATAATCATTATTTTGGCTTCATGCTTCCCTCTTTATTATGAAAATATATTTTATTAACTATCAAATCAAATGTCCATGTTCTCTCAGGATAGAAAAGGTGATTTCAATTTCTATGCCTTCATACAGTTCTGACTGCATAATTCCATCAGATTTTTATCTGTGTTATTTCTAGGTTGATACATAATGATCATCCTGATTTGTCCAGAAAAGTACTGCCCAGGCTATGAAATAATTAGCTAATGCATATCTGAAGGTTGTCCAACAGACATGCATACATACAATATCTGCATTGGAATTAAGAAACTTATTATAGACATGTATAAAATTTTATTTACAGTAAATGATTGCTTTAATGTCCTAATAAAATTGTCAAATTTTAAAATGTGTCTAGATTCAACTCAGAGCCAATAATTATTTTATTTCTAATGAACATTTGAGCTGGATTATTAGTTGTTATTGCATTTCTTTTCTCTTTACTTTTATGGTTGATACATTGGTTCATTTATTAATTCATTCATAACTTGGTGACTTTGAAATACTCCACTTGTGTGTGAGACAAATTCAAACTGTACTTAGATAAATTCTAGAAGCAAAGAAAATTCTTTGAGATAGGTTATAAATAGAAATCCTAAAGGATAACATGCTGTGAAGTAAATTATAGTTAGATTTTATTGTATTAATTTTATTAAAATATTTTGGATTCATAGATACTATAATCCTTAAAAAATGAAAATATAAATAAACAACAACTTAAAAACTTGTGAAAATAATATTGTGGCATTTAAACGAATGAGCATGCTTACTTAATTTAAAAGAAGTGCAGGTATTTTAATAAACCTCATGTATTAGTCTCCCAAAATTTTGATCAGCTATCCAGCATATTCAATTTAGTTTCTATCTCCAAGAATTTAAGATACTATTCTTTTGTCCCCAAAATAGAATTTGTATAGCTACTTTTTCAGCTAAAATCTACTGTAAGAAATGCTTCAGTTTCTTGAACACTTAATTTTAGTTTCTGACTCTACATATATTTAAAATACATATAACTTTATATATGTTATGGAATCTAATAAGAAAAGATCTTTATATAAATTAAACCAAGTAATATTGATTGAAGGGTGGAGAAGAAGAATTGGTCAGCAAAAGGGAAAATATCCTGCTATCTTGTAGTACCTTTTAACCGGTGAAGAAAGGAAATGATATAAACAAATCAAATCTTTGTTTAGATTTACTATAATTCCATGTGGAGATCAAGACCTGGAATTGGGCTTGTCTGTATTGACTTCTGACTCATAGTTTGAGCATATCATAAATAGAGCAGCCATCAGTACATGCATTATACAGACAGGTAGAGTTTTAATTCTTAATAACTCTATGTAATGTAACAAGTCTCTCCTGACCAATCATAATAAATTTGCTTTTATCTAAATGTTTTGGTTCTAAAGACAAAGTCTGAGGAAGAGAGTGTGAAGAAGATAGATTCCCCTCACCCATCCACCCCCCTAGATCCGACGAAATAAGAATAATCTGTACATTTCAAAAATATGTCCTCTCTGATCCCAGAAGGTGAAGGAGGTGGAGCAATGGTCTGTGACAGTGGATTCAGGGCTTTCCTCGAGTGAAGGGTTTGTAGATTTTGCAAGGTGGAAATAGAATACTTGAAGCTCATTTACATAACTTTGTCACCAATGGGTCAGGAAATGTAATTTGTCCACATTAAAAATTGGTGTTTGGTGGAGGGTTGAAATGTTTTTCCCTCAAGTCACTCTCATGGCACTAACATTGACATGAGTGAATGTCAATTCACTTTCAATTTTATATACTTGAATGTTCAACTCTTTTAGGATTTATGGATTGATTCATGTTAGTAAAAATTATGATTGTGATTAAAAAATTAAATGGATATTAACACATTTATGAATGGACCTACACATTTTAACTAGCTTATATCCTTTAGCATACTCCTTTCTCAGTATTTGGATCTTTGGAAAATAAAGTTTTTATCAGAAGGGTGCTTAATGAGCAAGAAATTGAGAAAAAGACATACAGTGGTCTTGTAAATTCTTTTCTTTTTTCTTTTTAAATTAAAGTTTATTGGGGTGACAGTTAGTAAAGTTACATAAATTTCAGGTGTTCAATTCTGTATTACATCATCTATATCTCACATTGTGTGTTCACCACCTGGGATCAGGTCTCTTTCCATCACCATATATTAGACCCCATTTACCCTCTTCTAAAGCCCCACTCCCCCTTACCCCCTTATCCTCTGGTAACCCCTAAACTATTGTCTAGGTCTATGAGTTTTTGTTCTTTCAGTTGTTAGTGTTGTTCTTTTGTTGTTTTTGGTTTATATACTACATATCAGTGAAATCACATGGTTCTCTACTTTTTTCTGTCTTATTTCGCTTAGCATTATAATCTCAAGATCCATCCATGTTGTCACAAATGGTCCTATTTCATCTTTTCTTAACGCCAAATAGTATTCTATTGTGTATATATTCCACAACTTCTTTATCCATTCATGTATCGAAGGACATTTTGGTTGTTTCCATGTCTGGCCACCATACATAAAGCTGCAATGAATATTGGAGGACACTTGTCTTTATGTATAAATGTTTTCAGATTTTTGGGCGTAGATACCCAGGAGAGGGATTGCTGGGTTATATGGTAATTCTATTTGTAATTTTTTGAGGAACCCACACCGCCTTCCATAGGGACTGCACCGATCTGCATTCCCACTAACAGTGTGTTAGGATTCCTTTTTCTCCACAGCCTCTCCAACACTTGTTACTATTTGTCTTGTTGATGATAGCCATTCTGACTGGGGTGAGGTGATATCTCATTGTGGTTTTTATTTGCATTTCTCTGATGATTAGTGATGCTGAGCATTTTTTCATATGTCTATTTGTCATTTGTATGTCCTCTTTGGAGAAATCTCTCTTCAGGTCCTCTGCCCATTTTTTCATTTGGGTTGTTTGATTTTTTGTTGTTGAGTTGTATGAGTTCCTTGTATATTTTGGATATTAGCCCCTTATTGGAGGCATTGTTTTGCAAAAATCTTCTCCCATTCAGTTGGTTGCCTCTTTATTTTGTTGATTGTTTCTTTTGTTGTGCAGAAGCTTTTAAGTTTGGTATAGTCCCATTCATTTATTTTAGCTTTTACTTCCCTTGCCTTTGGAGTCAAATTCATAAAATGCTCTTTGAACCCAAGGACCATAAGTTTAGTACCTATGTTTTCTTCTATGCAGTTTATTGTTTCAGGTCTTATGCTTAAGTCTTTGATGCATTTTGATTTAATTTTGGTACATTGTGACAGATAGCAGTCCAGTTTCATTCTTTTACATGTGGCTATCCAATTCTGCCAGCACCATTTATTGAAGAAACTGTCTTCTCCATTGTATATTTTTGGCTTCTTTGTCAAAAATTCTCTCTCCATATTCATGTGGGTTTATTTCTGGGTTCTCAATTCTATTCCATTGTCTATGTGTTTGATTATTTTTGCCCTGTGGTACTGGCTAAAGTCAGGGAGTGTGATACCTCCAGCATTGTTCTTTTTTCTTAGGATTGCTTTGGCTATTCAGGGTCTTGTGTGGTTCCAAACAAATCTGATGATTTTTTTGTTCTATTTCTTTAAAAAATCCATTGGTATTTTGATGGTGATGGCATTAAATCTGTATATTGCTTAGGGTAATACTGCCTTTTTTACTATGTTGATTCTTCCAATGCATGAGCACAGAATGTCTTTCCATTTCTTTGTGTCTTCTTCAATTTCTTTAAAAAATGTCTTATAATAATTTTCAGTATATAGGTCTTTCACATCCTTGGTTAAGCTTATTCCTAAGTATTTTATTATTTTTGTTGCAATTGCAAAAGGAATTTTTTTTCTTTTTTAAAATTTCTTTTTCTGAGATTTCATTGTTAGTATATAGGAATGCAATGGACTTTTGTGCGTTGATTTTGTAGCTGGCAAGTTTACTGTATTCATTGATTGTTTCTAATAGCTTTATGGTGGAGTCTTTAGGGTTTTCTATATACAGTATCATGTCATCTGCAAAGAGTGACAATTTAATGTCTTCATTCCCAATTTGGACGCCTTTTATCTCTCTCTTGCCTGATTGCTCTGGCGAGGAATTCCAACACTATGTTGAAAATCAGAGGTGATAGGGTACAGCGTGTCATGTTCCTGAACGTAAAGCAAAGGTCGTCAATTTTTCGCCGTTAATTATGACATTAGCTGAGGGTTTCTCATATGTGGCCTTTTTTGTTAAGGTATTTTCCTTCTATACCTATTGGATTAAGTATTTTAATCATAAATGGATGTTGTATCTTGTCAAATGCTTGTTCTTCATCAATTGATACAATCATATGATTTTTGTCCTTTATTTTGTTTATGTGATATATCACATTGATGGATTTGCAGATGTTGAAACATCCTTGTGCCCCTGGGATGAACCCCACTTGGTCGTGATGAATAATCTTTTTAATGTATTGTTGTATTTGATTTGCTAGAATTTTGTTTAGGATTTTTGCATCTGTATTCATCAGAGATATTGGTTTATAGTTTTCTTTTTTGTGTGTTATCCTTACCAGGTTTTGGTATCAGAGTCGTGTTGGCCTCATAAAATGAGTTAGGGAGTACTGTCTCTTCTTCAATTTTTCAGAAGAGTTTGAGCAGGATAGGTATTATATCCTCTTTGAAGGTTTGGTAGAATTTGCTAGTGAAGCCATCTGGTCGGGAATTTTGCTTTTGGGAAGGTTTCAGATGACTGATTCAATTTCCTTACTGGTAATTAGTCTATTTAGATTTTCCAATTCTTCATGATTCAGCCTAGAAAGGTTATGTGTTTCTAAGAACTTGTCCATTTTTTCTAGGTTATTGAATTTGGTGGCTTATAGTCCTTCATACTATTCTTGGATGATCCTTTGTATTTCTGTGGCATCTGTGATAACGTCCCCTCTTTCATTTCTGATTTTGTTAGTGTCTTTTCTCTTTTACTCTTAGTGAGTATAGCCAAGGGTTTGTCCATTATATTAATCTTTTCAAAGAACCAGTTCTTAGTCACATTAATTTTTTTTATTGTCTTTTTGTTCTCTATTTTACTTAGTTCTGCTCTGATTTTTATTATTTCCTTTCTTCTGCTGAACTTGGGTTTCATTTGTTCTTCTTTTCCTCGTTCTTTAAGGTGTAATATGAGGTTATTTATCTGGGATTTTTCTTGTTTCCTGAGATAGGCCAGTAATGATATAAATTGCCCTCTTAAAACTGCTTTTGCCACATCCCAAAAAATTTGGTAGGATATATTTTCATTCTCATTTGTTTCTATGTATCTTTTGATTGCTCCTCTTATTTCTTCTTTGACCCAGTCATTCTTTAAAAGTATGTTGCTTAATCTCCACGTATTTGCGGTTTTTCCTGCTTTCTTTTTGCAGTTGATATCCAATTTCAAAGCCTTTTGATTAGAGAATATTCCTGGTATGAGTTCAATCTTCTTAAATTTGCTGAGGCTTGTTTTATGTCCCAATATATGGTGTATCCTTGAAAATGTTCCATGTACACTAGAAAAAAATGTATATAGTGTGATGGTTTAGGATGAAGTGCTCTATAAATTTCAATTATGCCCATTTTATCCAATGTGTCATTTAGGGCTGCTATTTCATTATTTATTTTCTGTTTGGATGATCTATCCATAGCTGTCAATGATGTATTTAGGTCCCCTAGTATAATTATGTTTTGGTCAATTTCTCCCTTTAGTTTTGTTAGTAGTTCCTGGGTATATTTCTGTGCTCCCTGATTGGGGGTATAGATATTGATGACTCTTATGTCTTCTTGTTGTATAGACCCCTTTACCATTATAAAATGTCCATCTTTGTCTCTTGTTACCTGTTTTATCCTGGTCTGTCTTATCTGATATCAGTATGGCTATACCCAATTTTCTCTGGATACCATTTGCTTGGAGTATCAATTTCCACCCTTTTACTTTGAGTCTGTATTTGTCCTTGTACCTGAGATACGTCTCTCGGAGGCAGCATATGGTTGAGTTTAGTGTTTTGATCCAATTTGCTACTCTGTGCCTTTTTATTGGTGAGTTCAGTCCATTTACATTTAGGGTGATTATTGATATTTGAGAATTTCCTATCATTCTATCTTTAGTTTTCTGGTAAGTCTGTGTCTCCACTGTTTCTTTGCCTTTTTGTTATTGTCTATTATTTCTGTGTGGTGGTATTCTATGATTTTCCCCTCTGGTTTTTCTTTTATTACATTATGTATTTCAGCTCTAGATTTTTTTTGTTTTGTTTTTTTGAGTGGTGACTATTAAGTTTATGTAAAATAAATTTTCCTATTTAGTGTATTTCATTTTTTTCATTATGCTTACTTTCTCCATTCCCACATTCCAGTTTACTTTCTCTATTCTCCCCTCTTTTATGTTTTGGTTGCCACAAATTAGCCCTATTGATGGTGGTTGAATAGCTTCCTTTAGTATTTCCTGTAGTGCAGGTCATGTGTTAGAAAATTCCCTCAGCTTTTTTATGTCTGGAAAGGTCTTTATTCTTCCTTTAGGTCTAAAGGATATCTTTGCTGGATATATCATTCTTGGCTCATAATTTCTCTTTCAATAGTTTGAATATTTGGTTCCACTCCCTCCTGGCTTATAGAATTTCTGCTGAAAAATCTGGAGACTTTTCATTTTCTTTCTGAGCTGTCTTGTTGCCTTGTTTATTCATGGCAATTAATGATTTATTATTTCTCTTCCCAGACATCTACAGGAGTGGGTTCTGCAACAGGTTGATAGAAAGAGGTCTTTCTTTGGTTTCCAGTAGATGCTGGTAGAATGTTTTATTTTTCTCTCCAACTGCAGCCTTTTATTCTCTCTCATACTGTAGTGTTATATTTTCTCAGCACGATTCGATCTTCTCACACAATGGGAGGATTCCCTGTACGGCTGGCTTCTCCTCTGTGAACAGTTTGCCTGGATCATACGGAGCCACCTCTGGGGGGGTATGTGGAGAGCTTCTGAAATTCCAAAGCTCTTCTTGTACCAGATTCAGAGCCTGTGTGGTTCAGCAGCTCTGTTTATTCCTGCAGGGATCCACCAGGATAGGTGGTGACAGGGGCGGGGTGAGTTGTGAGAGGTGGCCCAGAACAATGGCAGTGACCACCACCCCAGTCAATCCTGCTTCCATGGATCCCTCCCCTTTTTCGGAACTAGTTGGGCTGCGAGTCCGTGTCTGTGGACCCCATTGCAAATATTCTGTGTGTTTTTTTTTTTTTTTTTTTTTTTTTTTTTGCTCTGATACTACTACTGTTCTGCTTCTGGCACTGGGCAGGCAGGGGCGGCATGAGCTCTGGGAGGGTAGGGAGCGGCCAGCTAGTCTCAGGCTTCTGTTATCTGCTGGGTAGTGAGGGGTTAAACCACTGTTTTCAGCCTTCTTCTTCAGTCTTTGCTCCGAGGTCTCTGCCATGAGCGTTGGGTTCAGCTGTGTTATATGCTGTCCCCTCAGCCCTGTGGGCCATAAGCGGAGCACTAGCATTCTGAGTTTTTCCCTCTCCCACAGCTGTGGTAGTTCTGGGATGCAGGGAGCTTGGAGCAGTGAGCTAGGTCTGCATCCTGTGCCTGCGTGGTCTCCGTGCTTCTCCCTTCCCTCCTCCCCCACTAGCACAGTTTGCCCACCTTTAGGTGATTTCAGTAGTGAGCCTCTTAGTCTTGCCTGTGTGCTGTGCAGGGAGTCCTTTGTGTTGTTATAGTTGTTAAATTTGTTGTAAATTCCAGGGGAGATTTCCAGAGGCTCACCTCACGCCACCATTTTTATGGCATCACTCGTAAATTCTTTTCTTCCTGTACTGAGGCATATTTGATGACTTTCTTACTGTAGAAAAAAAATACATTATGTACTTTGTTATATATCTAACAGATTAGATAATCCTACTTTATTATAATAAGATATTGTCTACCACATTTTAAAATGCAATGGAGGTAGCTCAACCCTGAAAAGATTAATGTATTGTTTATTGGCAAGTTTAATTTTCTGTTACACAATAGATGAGGGAGATGTGATCAGTTATTAAAAAAAAATTAAAGAGCTATATTCTCTTGGTTGTTTCAAATGAAGTGTGTAACTGAATGAAACACTATGTATTATTTAAATCAGAAAAAAATGTTTAAAATATTACTTCTATTTGAATCTAAGTATTGTGTGAAAGTATAGGATATCAGCTTACTAATGAAAAAGGTAAAATAAAGTAATTATTTTTGGTATAGACCCTTTGCTGTGCACTTTATATGCACTTTTGTATATATTATAGCACTCTGCTGTCCTTCATTATTTTTTTTTTTTCTTGTGCTCACAAAAACTTCTAAGTTTTTTATTAGGCAAAAACCTTGGGCTTCAGAGAAATAAAGTTCACATTTTCTCATACTGTTATCTGTAAATTCTGTCTCTCCCAATGCATACATAGAAACACAAAGTGCCTTTCATAAACATTGTGTTTCTTCATTGTTTTTGTGACACTCACTTGTGACTGATTACATGTATTTTCATCAAAGGGACAAATCCATATATTTTTATGGTGGCATTATAACATTCTTTATAATTTGAGAGTGTTATATATCATATTAGAGTATTTATAATTAGTATTCTTTATATTACATTTTCAACTGTCTTTTTAATAGGTTTCCAAAAGTGATGAGAGTGGTTTAAAGGCTATGAACATATTTTTACCTTACACTGCTAACTCTTTTTGAAAGTAAGTTTCAGTAAATCTTTACCAACATTGTTTATTCTAAGGTTTCAAACATGGTTAATAGGCAACAGGATGGTAATCTCAGTTGTTTTTCTTTTATAAGTTCATATTTTTTTTCTTATTTAACTTTCATGTTGTTATTGATTAAAATAAAACCCTGCAACAAACTATAGAAATGATCCCCAAAAAGTATAGTCTTAGATGACTCCATATTATAAAATAGAAATAAAAAAGAAAAAAACACCCTGCATATACTGCTTATATGAGAAATACTTCAAATGTTCATACTTTTTTTTTCAGTCACCTGTGTATTTTTGGATATGCCACGGTAAAATTATTATGCAATTATAATTATGAATCATTTCTATGCAATTATGTTTTCTCTTAGACTAATTGCTTCTACAGAGTTAGGAAATATTTATTTTTAGTTTCTAATGTGGCTTAAGGTTTATTCTTTAGATAAAGAATATATGTGCGTGTGTATATATACATATAGATGTATATATATGTATATATATATATATATATATATACACATATGTATATATGGTGGTGAGGTGTTTGTCTAATCATTTCTTCAAAGTTGCTATTCTTACTCAAGCACCTCTTGTTGAATTTTCCCTGATATTACACATAGTTTCTGTTCTTAAATTATAATCATAGAAATAATAGCATCAATTTCTGTTTGTGTGTGTGTGTGTTATCTGTTTATTCGTGTCTGAATACTACATTTTTATTTTGGTTGAACTTAAATATTTATATCTGATAAACTATGTTATTTGTTCAGATTAAATAGTGATTCTAGCTACTTTTCTAGATGAACTTTAGGATGACTTTGGAGAATGTTAGAGATAAAACCCTGTGAGGTTTGACTTAAAACACATTCAGCCTAGGAGTTTGCCATTTTTGCATTGTGCAGTCTTTCCATCCAAGGATATGAAGTATCTTTCCATTTATTCAAATCTTTTAATATCACTTAATGTGCTTTTATAGCATTCTTTATAAAGGTTATATTTCTTGGTCATGTTTCTTGTTAAATGTATTCTGTGGCACTTTAATTCCTGGAGCCAAATTCTTTCTATTCTTTACTGTTGGGAAGCTTCCTGCTCCATGGTTCTATCTCAAACTAACACCACCTTTCACTGGTGTTCCAGCCTGCCCCACCATTGAGTCCTTATACTGACTCAACTAATTTTGAGATCTCTATTTTTAAAGATCTGGCATTCTCAATAAAATATCAAAGAAATCCAAAGAGCAGAAGAATCTTTTGAGGAGACTAAAAGAAAGATTATATCAAAGAGAGCTTAAAAATAAGGATACAAACTTTTAATTCTATTGGGGTTTTCAGAATCTGTCCAGCATGTTTTTGGTTGGATAACTTTTCATGAAAACAATTTAATTTGGATTGTTTTTCTATACTATCTCAATTTATGAAACCCCATACCCCTTAAACCACACCTTAAATATCCTCTATGTTAGGTCTTCTCTCTTAACCCTTCCCCAAACCTCTCACACAACATTCATACATTTCTTTGCTGTAACACATAGACTTTATCCACAATAATTTATTTTAGGTATTTGTATATGTGGATTTTCACGTTATACAAGATTAATAACTAGTTCTTATGTAGGATCTGTACTATGTATTGTTTCTAAGTAGTTTGCATATATTTATTCATTTATCCCTCATAACAACTGAAGGGCTATTTTTTGTTGTTGTTTTATTGCATTCATTTTACAGATTTGGGAACTGAAAGATGGTTTAAGAACACTGTCTATTGCACATGGCTTCTGAGAGCTAAAACATGGATTAGAAATCTGGTAGTCTAATTCCACAATTTATGTTTTTAAACAACAACCTCTAATATACTGCTTTAGTATATCTTATTGCAAACAGAAGAGTGGGTATTTTCCTGTCTTTATAGTATCATCTATTATAATTGACTTTTAAAATATTAATTTGATAACTCCTCTTAAAAAGCCTTCAACTGCTCCCTGCTAATAAATCTGTGATTGCTGTATCTGCCATAAATTGGATAGATAGCCTTGTTACTGTAAAGAAAAAAAATCTGAATGCTCAAGGAACACCTAAAACTCTCGGCAATATATCCTACTGGAAAAGGCACTATCCTTGGTTCCTAAGCTATTTGTTTCTCTTCATCTCTAACTAGATTTTTAAAACTCTTCTGTGGGCTATTATTTCAAACATAAAGAATAACTGAGAGGATGTTACAGTATCATAAGGAAGAATATTACACACTGCTAGAAGACACTTCTCTATACTCTTTCCAAATTCAAAAACAGTTTGCATTTATTCCAATTGCTTGCTTTATCAAACTCTCTCCTTAAAAAAAAAAAAAAAAAAAAAAAATTAAGAGGAAGATAAAAATACCACATTTATTTATCCTTAAATATTTCAGTGTGCATTTCGTATGAACAAAGACACCTTCTTTCATTATCAAAGTAAAAATCATCAAAATCAGGAATTTATCATTGACTTGATACAATTTTCAAATCTATCTCCATTCAAATTTCATCTATGTTTTAAAATGTCTTTTTTGTTTCTGCTTTGAGGAATAAATTTAAGGACATGGTGTTTTTAAGTTTGTTTTTAATGAATAATATTCTAAGCTTCAGGAATAAATAAAACTGCACAAAATATGGTATGTTAATTTATAAAGGTACTAACAACTGCTTTTAAACTATTTCATACTTAGATTTCTGTTGCCTCCCCGTTATATTCTCATTCAGTTTGAATGCTCCATCTAGTCCAATCTATTCTGTGACAGTTAGCAAAATTCACTGTATATTAAAATCAATACTATAGCTGAAGGAAATATTTAATAATTTTTATTTTTCAATTAGTTGACATACAATAGTATATTAGTTTCAGGTGTACCACATAGTAATTAGACATTTATGTAAGTTATGAAGTGATCACCCAATAAAGCTAGTACCCATCTGACACCATACATAGTTTTTACAATACTATTGACTATATTCTCTATGCTATACTTTATATACCCTTGACTGTTGTATAGCTACCAATTTGCACATCTTAAAACCCTTCCTCTCAACCACCCTCCCATGTGGCAACCATCACAAATTTATGTGCTTATTTCTGTTTTGTTTATTTATTTTGTTCTTTAGATTTCACATATAAATGAAATCATATGGCATTTGACCTTCTCTGTCTGACTTATTTCACTCATCACAATACCCTCTGCCTCCATCATGTTGTTGCAGATGGCAAGATTTCATTCTTTTTTTATGGCTCAGTAATATTGCATTGTATATATGTACCAGCTCTTTTAAAATTCATTCATCCATTGATAGACACCCAGGTTGCCTCCATATCTTGGCTATTGTAAATAATGCTGCAATGAAAACATGGGTACACATGTCCCTTCAAAGTAGTGTTTTGAGTTTTCTTGAATAAATACCCTGAAGTGGGATTACTGGGCCCTTCTTTGTCTCTTGTTATAGTCTGTTTATTTTGTCTGGTATAAGTATTGCTACCTCATCACCTCCTCCCAACCCCCATTTTCATGAATTATCTTTTTCTGTTCCTTTCAGTCTCTGTGTCTTGATCAGAAGTGAGTCTCTTGTCGGCAACATATGAAAGGATGTTATCTATTCAGCCACCCTAAGTCTTTTGATTAGAGCATTTAATCCATTTACATTTAAAGTAGTTGTTGATAGATATGTAGTTCTTGTCATTTAATTATTCATCTTTTTGATCTTTCTCTTTTTCTTCCTAAAGTAGTCCCTTTAATACTTCTTATAATACTGGTTTAGTAGTGATTAACTCCTTTAGCTTTTTCTTGTCTGGGAAGCTCTTTATCTGTCCTAAATGATAGCTTTGCTGGGTAGAGTAATCTTGGTTGTGGATCCTTACTTTTCATCACTTTAAATATTTTATGCCAGACCCTCTGGCCTGCAAAGTTTCTCTTGAGAAACAGTTGACAATCTATGGTAGCTCCTTTGTAGGTAACTAACTGCTTTTCTCTTGCTGCTTTTAAGATTCTCTTTGTATTAATCTTTGACATTTTAATTATGATGTGTCGTGGTGTAGGCCTCATTGGGTTCATCTTGTTTGAGACTTTCTGTACTCCCTGGGACTGTATGTCTATTTTTTCACCAGGTTAGTGAAGTTTTCCATCACTGTTTCTTCAAATATGTTTTCACTTCCTTGCTGCCTCTCCTTCTGGTATCCCTGTGTTGCAAATGTTGGTACACTTGATGTGCTTGTGAAAGGAAGCAAGTACAGTATTTATCTATTATGCTGTCTTGCCTGGAACTCAAAATATTTTATTTTTCATGTGAATTTTAGCTTCTAATATTTAAGCTCTACTAACCAGGAGAAGTCACACACATGCACAAAAAGGTTTTATTTCAAATTTTAAAATTCAGCCAAAATTTGTTTTTCACGGTTATCAGAGACCAATCAGACAACCATGTGTATCACAGAAAATCTAAAAAAAAAATTTTGAATGCATAAGCAAATGTCATTTTTATCAAAAATTTGAAAATCATGTAATTAAAATCAAACATATTTTATATACAATTTCATAATTGGTGATTATTTTTATAATTACATTTTCTTTTTTCTTAATTTCATGTCTGTTCAATTCAGTGAAAACAAAGTAAAATATGAGGTACTTATAATCTGTAATCACACCACAGGTTTTTTTTAAAAGTTGCTACATAAAATATTTGCAAAGAAAATATGGAATAAGGAGTCTTTAGTTTTGCTTTTAAACTATTCACAATTGAAGGGATATGTACTGGAGTAAATGTTTAGTGAGACGTTTTTATTATATTTTGACTTTTGAAACTTAAAGTTTATGTATAGTATCTATAAAAATTTCAAAATACTTAAAAGTTTTCACTATCATAATGTAGGCACTCTTTTATTTAGAATCTCCATAGCTGGCTATTGAGACAACTTTGTTATATATGGTCAGGTCAGAAAAGTATAAACTGTGTAACATAAACACTTCAGTTGAATGAGATTCTAGCATGAATTGCAACGTCTTTGAAATGATTCAATTCTGCATGTTTTACAAAAGGTCAACTGCAAAATTTTACTAACACGTATTAAAATTACAAGATATTTATTATAATTCAGTATGATACAAATATAATATCAAATACTTTAACTGTCTACAATATGAAAGTATTTTATTAAAAAAAGAAAAGGAGTTGTACAGACCATCAAAGGTGCCTGATTTCATAACTCAACCCTTTTCAGGAAGCGTATACATATAGCAACACATACACAAGGATTATAGGTACATGACATTATGTAATTTGACCTTATACTTTTTAAATTGAGTCTTTTCCATGTTATCCACATAACAATATATAGTTATAATAAATCATTAGAAATTTCTTAAATAATAAACCCTCTCTTTTTTATAGTTTCAATGATACAGGAAATTTTGAGGCTGTGTAGACAAAAAGACCACAAAAAAAAGAAAGGAAGCATAGAAGCAAAATATTTCCATAATAGTATACATGAAATAACTATGCCAGATAAGTAACAAATTAATTCTGTTTTCTAGAACTCAAAACCTTCTCAAATTATAATGGAATTATGTGCTTATATTATTAATTGTATACCTAAATTTTATAGTAGCTATTGTTTAAAAGAAAATACCAATGTGCAGATCTACATACAAATATTGGTCCTGTAGCTTATTATTTGTGTGAAATCTAGAAAGTTAATTAATTCTTCAAGCTTTTGTTTTCTTATCCATAGAGACATAATAGATACCTTTAAATGTTATAGTATTAAGTGAGAAACATTTAGAAATATGATAGAAATCATTGAAATAGAAATAAACAAAATAAGAGGTACGACAATTAAATTCATGGACTCAACCTAAAAAAAGTGCTACATACCTCACTGCTGAATATCACTATGGTTACCTTTGACATACTCCTTTGGGAAGCTATGCACTGACACCAGTGCCTAGACCACCCTTCAAAGCAATTTTGGAACTCTTTCTAGAATGGTCATCAGAGCTGTCGTCAGATTACCCTTGATGTCCTGAATATCATCAAAATGTCTTCCTTTCGATATTTCCTTTACCTTCAGGTAAAGAAAGAATTCATTGGGGGCCAGATCAGGTGAGTATGGAGGGTGATCCAACACAGTTATTTGATTACTGGCTGAAAACTCCCTCACAGACAGTGCTGTGTGAGCTAGTGCATTGTGGTGATGCAAGATCCATGAATTATTGGTGAAAAGTTCAGGTAATCTAACTTTTTCACGCAGCCTTTTCAGCACTTTCAAATAGTACACTTGGTTAACTGTTTTTGCAGTTGGTACAAATTCATAATGAGTAATCCCTCTGATATAAAAAAAGGTTAGCAACATCATTGCAACAAGTTCACAAACTTAATTGTCCAACCTCTTAGTAAGTATATAATGCCTGGGACATAATTGTGTTAGATAAATTGTAGTTATAATTGTGAAGTTGCTTTTTACATCCTTTTTCAATTTTTAATTTAGAGGTCCTCTAAAATGTTTTCATTCCGTAAATATTTGTGTAAATACTTCTAGGATAATGTTAAGGCTATCCTGTAGATATAATAATGTAACCACAAAGAACTAACAAAATACAAATCCAGAATTCTACTGACCTCTGAATTGAAGTATTAAGTCTTTTTCCTTAATCAGAAATGTAGTTTGGTGCAAGCTAATGCTGTGTTTATGGTGTAATCAAGTTGTATGTTCCTCTACTACTATGTATTCCATGTTTTATATGTAAAAAATGTGAACAATAATGAGAAATTGTTTGGAATTTTGAAGAAATTTGGTTGATAAATTATTTTACTTTCCTTTTAATTTGTCAGTGCCCCAATCTGATATGCAAAAATTTTAAGAGGAAAGGAATATATCTTTTAAAGGAATATATCTTTAAAGATAGAAATCTTTCAAAGAATCCAGAAATAGTAAAAAAGAAAAGGAAGAACTCCAAATTGTCAGATTATTTTTTTTTTACTAAATAAATACTAACAAAACAAAATTGTGATTTCAACATAGCCCTCCTATCAACTTTTATAATTTTTAATTTAGATTTGAAAAATTGAAATCTGTCTAAAAGTTAAATTTATAAAATATACCTCATATACCTTCAGTTGTCATAGATATTCTTTCTCTTAATTTTGGTAACATATTCTTGTATCTGGGTTCTCAAGGGAAAACAATGTCAGTGTTTAGCTGTTGTTTTTAGTTACAAATATGAAGCAAGATTTTCCAATTTGGGGGGGGTCAGATCAGTCAGAATTTAATCAGTATATCTGTTTAATCAGTAAAACATAACATTTTTTTAATGATATGCTAGTGGAAATATTGTGTCCCGAGTCTGTTAAATGGTAATATATGTATTTTGGGGTATGTACATCTTCAGTGTAAGACTAGAACTTGGCTTGTGATTTATTTTATGTTCAGATGCAGTAGTTCTCAAGCATGGCAGACATCACTTTCCTAAAGGTCATTCGGAAAACAATAGAGGCCTTTTTTGGAATTTGCACTTAAAGAGTATGTGCAATAAAATTTTGTGCTCAGCATCAGTAATAGTAATCCTTTTAAAATAAGAGGGACCTTCCCATATCCCCCAAAATGCTAAAACTTTCCTATGAGAAATGCTAATATGCAGTATAATTTTATGATTTACAAATGCTGTGCCAAGCAAGTGACAGGAGCCAGAATAAAATATGAAACATCTCCATGGAGCTATAATACATGAGCAACTGTCATACCATGGAGAGATAACAGGGAAGAATTGAAGGTTCTATGTAGACAGTGTGATGTGGAACTTTCTGGAAAGTGAAATGAAAAAAGTTGACTACCCATGACTTGTTTTAAAATGCAACTTCTTTCCTATAAAAAAGGAAGTCAAATGACACAGTCAACTATAATACTTTATACACAGTGACTCCTTAATAATTGTGCATTCATGGTAATAATGGTTATGATTGGAATAGAAATGAAGTTTTAAAACTGAAAGGTAATCTGAAGTAAGGTAGCCTACATTTAAAAGAAGTCATGAAAAATGCTGCTTGGACATTTTTAGAATAGGATGGTGACTTTAAGTCTCTGTTGAAGGGGTTGATGCATACCATGACTAATAGAATTTGACTAAGTGTTGAGATTGCTTGAAAAGAAACTAGCCTCGCCTTGTTTTATTGTACCTTAAACAAGAGGAAAATTACTAGTTTTAACAATGAAGAATAAGTAGAACAGGAATATTAATGCAATTATTCAAGGGTTTTTAGGGGTTGTTTTTGTTTTTTGTTTTTTTCTCCCCGCATTTTCCCTTACCTGCTCCTATTGCATAGTGTCTCTAGGGTTTGGATTCATTCAGTTTCCCAGAGAACAATCTGACAAAGATCTTAAACTAAATCTTTGCTTGTGGGAAAACGTGATTTATTCTAAAGTTTTATAGAACTGAATACTGACATTCAAGTAAGCCAATGTCACATAGCCACCAAACTTCTTTACTTCTGCAATGTGGTTGCTTTTCTCAATACCGGATAGCATGGCAGAGCTGACTAGGTTTGCTAGTAACTGACATCTTAGGAAATAATTAGAAGAAGATAATGTTCTCTAGAATCTTGTAGATTGAAGAGAAATATAACTATTCTGGATGCTTTAGGTTTGTTTATGTCACAAGCTAAAGAACGTTCAACTAGCTAGGGAAGTGCAGAAATAAAAGACGTATGTCTTTCCTTTAACATACACAACAATTATTTATCTATGAGGCTGGAATTCCATAGGAAGAGTATTTACTAGTGATAAAATTTAAGAAGTAATAAGTAAAATCTCTTTTTAAGAGAAAAAATTGAGAAATCAATAAGATATTAACTACACCTGTTTTGATATTAAGGAAGAAATATAGTTTTAGCAAAACAACGTAGTCGATTTTCTGGGCAAAACCCAATTCTAAAAAAAGAATATTGGTCTTAATTTATGGGGTTGACTTAAATTTTAAGAAGCTCTCCTGTGTTTCTGTGATGTAATAAAACTCACAAGTAGGATTTAGTGGGCCAAGGACAAGCAGCTGATTCCGTAATTAATGCTTTCACCATTTCCTCCCTAATTATAGATTAATGTATCATATATAGGAACAGAACTTCAAGTAGTTGTTCTAACACTGCTTACCTTTACCTGATGCAAAACACGCAACTGAATGTTTTGTAGGCTCTGTGGAACTTAGCTGCCATTGCAGACTTTGGATCTGTAAATGAGAAACAAAATGTAGAACAGAAAATCCTTTCCCAGTGTTTCCTAGAAACATTATGTATAATCCCAGACATTTTTGGAGGTGAATTTTAACTAGTCATAAAATGTTCTCTCTTCCCTATAACACAATCTTTGCCTCAACCATAATTACTTATTTAAAAGCTATATATGCATGGATAAGTTCAAGTTAAGCTAGAGAGGCCTACCTGGACTTAACGTTCTAGGCCCATACATTATATCTATACTAGTGAAAATCCAGTCTCAGTATAAACTGCTGTAAACCATTGAGGTAAAAATATAACAAGATTCATATTTAGGAAATTAGAGCCACCCACTTAATGATGTAGCACATGGTATTGTGTTCAGAAAATTCCTACCAATATCTATTTTTTTCAAGGAGTTTTATATTTTTGGGGTCAATATTAAACATCAATTTTCCCCTTCTAAATCCAAATCCATTTGAGAGATAAACAAAGGTGTCAAACAAGTACCAATAAAAGTCGGAGTTTTAGCACTGATATAAACTGGGCAGACATATCCCTACACACATTCAGTTTCTGTTCTTATGATGGAAAGGTACATTATGTTAAGTAAAATAAATAGGAAGCTTGAACATGGCACGAGGCAAGGAGAAAAGCCCAAGGCATTATACGAAGAAATCTGATGTCTCCAAGGAGAGGCTGAAATTTTTGCTAGGGTAGCTAGGATGGTTCCCATTAAGAAAATGATCTTTGAGCTGAAGTATTTAAGAAAGTGAGGACCTAACCCTTGTTGATATCTGGGGATATCAAGTACAAAGGCTCTTAAAAAGGAGCAAGCATGCTTTCAGAAATTGGAAGGATGCAAGTGTGGATGGTATAATGTAAAACAATAGAATAGTAGGAGATGAGTTCAAAGAAGCAATGGAAACCAAGTCCTGCAGGGCCTTTAAGGGTAAAAGAACTTTAAAATTTTCTCTGCAGAAGAAAGGAAGCAAGGAAAGAATTGTAAGCGGAAAAGTAATACGATCTACCTTACATTTTAATACAATCAATTTGACTGCTCTGTTGACAATAGACTAAAACAGCTAAAGGACAGAAGCAGGAGCTACTGAAAAAAATATGAGAGACACATTGGTGGCTTGAAACAGAGTGGTAGCAATAGAGATGGTAAAATTATATATGTTGTGAATATTGAGTCCAACAGCATGAATTGAAGAATGAAACTTATTTCTGAGAGAAAAATGGAAGTCAATTTTTTTTTTATATTGAATGAGAGAGTTGCTGTGGGGAAGAATGAAAGAAGAGCAGAATTGGTTCAAAATTAATAACTTTATATTAGAAAAGGAAGTTTTAAAAGCCTACTAGACATGCTTGTGAAAATTTCAAGTGGTCAGTTGGGTATGTAACTATAGATTCCAAAGCAGATGACTGGCTTAGAGATACAAATTTAGGAGAACATAGATGCAAATAAGAGCATGCTATCAGATGACAGTTTAGGACATGAGTATAGAAATAAAGATTAAAAGACCAAGAACAAAAGTCTGGGGAAGTCCAGTATTAATAGAATATGTAAGTGAAAGTGACTCAGCCAGAAGAAATGATGCAAATTTACAGTGCAGATTAGGTTTTGATAGAGAGTGTTCAACTATTTTCAGTGCAGTTTGTATTTCAAGCAATATTAGGACTGACAATTAACTGCTAGATTTAGTAAATGGAGGTATTTGTTTAAGAGCCATTTGGGGAGTGGCTGTGGTTGCAAAAGCCTGATTTGATTTAAGTAAGTTCAAAGAGAACAAGGAAAAGATTAAATGCCTAAGTCTGTGGCAAATGAAAACAATAGAGACTCATAAGCTCAACTGTCACACTAAGTGCAAATTGAATACGTAAAGGAAGAATACTTCTGTCACAGGAGAACAGCAGAAGTATGCAATGACCTCCCCACTAGAAGACAGAATTAGTCAATTTGAAGACAGGTCAATAAGAAATATAGAGAATAAATGTCTATATATAGAAAAAGTAATTACAGACAGAAAAGAGCATTAAAAAAATCAGGATACAATGAAATTGTTTACCATATATATATAATTGGAGCCTTACATGGAGAAGAGAGAGTGTGGAATAGAAGGAATATATAATTTTATTTTCAAAAATAAAAAATAAAAAAAAGGCATCATCTCAGAGAGTCAGGTTCTGCAACCTTCAACGAGAGGGATGTAAAAAGGGAGGAAAAAGAGAAACTTCAAAAGCAGTCATAGAAAAAGGTTCAAACGTAGAACAGATAAACAAGTTTTATTCTTTCAATGGAACACTTTCTCATATAACAGTGATAAATAGCAACCTGTACAACTTTATGGAAGATTCTCACAAATGTTATGTTGAACATAAGAAACCAGGTATGAAGAAACATATACTCTATTTAATTTATATAAAGTAAAAAGATAGATAAAATAAACTGGTTCTTGAATTCAGATTAGTGTCTACCTCTGGATAATACAGTAATAGTATGGGGCTCTAAAGTAGTTTCTGGGGTACATATTCTGGATTATATTTATTAATTCAGCTGGTGGTTATATTGATGTGTTCACTTTGTCAAGATTGATTTAGTCCCCTACTTTTGGTTTATGTACTTATACATATTTATGTTTTACTTCATAAAAATTTCAAACACATAACAATGGGCAGGGGATAGAAAATAACGATATTAAATTTCTCCTTTTTGATTTCATTACTCCCCTATTCCATAATTCCCTATCCCCCCATCCCACAACCTCGAAGGACTTGACAGTCTGAATGTAAGTGCTGCAGTTAAGATCAGATTTAAAGCTTCTTTTGGAATTCGTACTAGTTTAGGTGACATGAAGCATGTAGGACAAGATGTGTTTGGCATTCTAAGTGGGATTAAGATACTTTGAACAAATTAAGGAATAAAAAACAGCTTCAGAGCTCAAGCAAGAATAGCATGGGGTCATCCATATTGTCAAGACAATGACAACTCTGGTGACGGTAAAGAATAATCTAAACTTGTATATAAAAACAACTTATGAAAAATAAAATAAATATGTACTATGCAGAATTGTAAGATACTCCCTCAAGATTCTGGTTTCCTGGTGTATATGCTCTGTATAACCACTTACCCTTGAGTTTGGATGGGCCCTGAAAATTTAAATATATATTCACTCCCTTGATTAGGTTACATTATTTGACAAAAGTAATGGGATAGGCACTTCTATAGATATGATATTCTATATTATAGCAGAGTAATAGGAGTTATTTGGCTGGACTTAAAGATGTAAACTATCATGGTATGATTGGGTCTGTTGGTGGGGGGTGGGGGCATGTTGCCAAGGAAAAGTGGTCCTTTGCCAATGGCTTGCAAGAAAGTGGGGACTTCAATACTAAAACGTATATATATGTATATATATAAAACAAACTCACAGAATTCTAGTAACATTTAGTGAGCTTGGAACAGGACCTCAAATCAAAAAATGAAATCATAGCCTCAGCAAACATCTTGATCTCAGACTGGTGAGACTCTTAGCGGAGGACCCAACTAACACATACCCAGACCCTTTACCTATAATAATGGCTGTTGTTTTATGCCACGAAGTTTGTGGCAATTTGTTATTCACTAAAGGGATATGAATATAATATATAGGGGCATTGATTTGAGTGTGTACATGTATATACATTCTTAAAAAAATATGTACTACACTAGAAGTGTTATGAAAGATGCAGTCTTATGAAAAAAATCTTAGTATAGCCGTTTGTTTATTAGTCACATTTGACATTTTTCTTTTGCTTTTTAACCTAGTTTTACCATAACAATTAACAAAAACTGGCTGATGGACACATTAACAACCCAACTGTCTATAATGGCCAACAACTTATGAGGTGGACAAGATTGAAAGCTTTATGCAATGAGCAGGATTGATAATGAGTTGTTATAGTTGTGTTCAATAAAAAATCTGTCTTGGTGAGTTTGAATATCAACTAAATGGAATAAATGAAAAGTTGCAGAATGATACAAAATGAAAAGATAGTAAAGAGAGCAACATAATCCATGAGCAAACAGAAGTCCTGAAGTAGAAAAGAGTGCCAAATAGAGTAAGTAAATGACAGAATAGGAAGAAGAAAAAATATGAATAAAGTGCTCAATAGTGGAAGAACTAGATCACATATACAACAATCTATTATAAAAACTTGGGACATTACATGTGCTTTCATAGTCCAAGGTCCTCCATAAAATGCCAAACATTCTAAAAATTTTGTGGTTTCAAGAAGTTTAGCTTGAAACTTCCCAGACACTTCTCTGTGTAGTCACTCAATCAATATATTTTAACTAACGTATTTTCCATCTTGCAATTCAATAGAATATAACAAATCAAATAAAAAAAAAAAAACTGGGAGAAAAGGGGAAACTATGATTATGTAATTAACACAAGCAATAATAAAAAAATACAAATTAATATGAAATGTAATCTTCCTTGTAACAAATGCAAATTTAAGCAAGCATAAGAACACTTTTAAAATGCAAAGATGTAAAAATAATATATTAATACATTTTAGTAGGTGTGTGATTAAGTGAGTACATACATAATTCTTTCGATTACAAAATAACAATAATAATTCCATATTTGACCTAGAAATTCAGCACCCATGAATTGACTCAAAGTGCTGCACAAAAAAAAAAATTGCTCATAGATAAGTAAGGTAATATGAAAAAGTGCCATGCATAAGTCAATAGGAAATACTGGGAATTCCATTTAGGAAACCCAACTAAAGAAATTTAAGTTCAATTATAATAATATTTTGGGAATTATATCAGTGAACGTAGCAAAGTAAGGATCTCACAAATTCTTGTCATTGTAAAATCAAGAAGAACATTGGAAAGAAATTTGTCAAAAAACAACTTTTTTCAGAACATGGAAATTTAACTAAAGGGTTACAGCAATCTGAGTCTTACTTTAAGGAAAACTGCTGAATCTCTGAAAATTACAAGTCATTTAAATAAGCGGGAAATTATGTCCCATTCACAGAAAAAAACAGTCAATATAAATTGTCCCTGAAAAAGCTCGGATGTCAGATTTACTAGACAAAGATTTAGGTCAACTATTTTAATATCCAAAGAACAGAAGAAAATTATGTCTACAGACCTAAAGGAAGATATGAGAATGATGTTTCAATAAGTAGAGAATATTACATAAAGTTGAAATTATAAAAAAGATCCAAAAAGAAATTCAGGAGTGGAAAACTACAATAACTGAAATTTTAAAATTCGCTAGAAGATATAACAGCAGCTCTGAGTAAGTAGAAGAAAGAAGCAGAAAACTTGAAGAGAAGTCAGTTGAGATTGTCCAGTCTGAGAAACCACTTTTTAAATGACCAATAATTAATAGTGTCAGAAATCAGTGAAAATAAAGTGTACCAAAGGGTACACAATGGGAGTTCTGGAAGGAGAAGAGAGATAAAGGGACAGAAAAAAATATTTGGAAAGAAAATGGCTGGAAATTTCCAAAATCTGCTGAAAAATATTAATGTACAAACCTATGAATCTCAATGACCTAAGAGTTGGAAAAATTCAAAAACATCTACACCTAGACACATAATCTAAAGGTAAGACATAGAATCTTAAAAGCATGAAGAGAGAAGTGACTCATTACATTCAAGGGATCTTAAATATGAGGAAAAATTTCTCATCAGAAATTATGAAAGCCAGAAGTAGTGACATGACATGTTCAAAATATTGAACAAAATTCTATCAACTAAGAATTCTATATACCACCAAAAAAAACTTTTTAACAAGAACAACAACAAAAAATAAAATGAAGAAATGAAAATGTCAAAAAAACAAAAACAGAAATACAGTCAGCCCTTATTAAATCTTCAATATAATATAGCATTGGGTTCCCTTTATGCTGAAACAAAAGGACACTACAAAGTAGCTTAAATCTACTTGAAAAAATAAAGGCAATGGTAAATGTAGTTGAGTAGGTAAAAACAAATGATGGTATAACTTTTTTGTTTTTTTGCAGGAACTTTTTCTGCTATCTGATTTAAAACAGAACTACATAACGCAATGATCAGAAGTATGTTTTTATGGAAACAAAGTCTATATAAAGATGTAATATGTATGAACATAAAAGTATAAAGGAGAGAAAAGTAAATGGATCTGTATTGGAATAATATTTTTCTATATAATTGAAATTTAGTTGCTATTAATATGAATTAGATTATAATAATTTAGGCAATTACTAAAAGGAAAACAGAAAATATGTAGTAAAATAATTGACAACGTTGTTAAATTTGTGTACTAGAAAATATTTATCCAAAAAGGAGAGTGATGGAGGAATAAAGAAACAAAAAAATACATAAGGCAATTAAAGGCAAATGACAAAATGGAGACAAATTCTATCTTTGTGAATGGACAAACACTGCAATTAAAAGATTGGCACATCATCCAACAACAGCAGAATGCATAGTCCTTTCAGGTACACTTGGAACATTCCCCAGGATAAAGATTATTAGGCCATAAAAAAAATCTCTAAGTTTAAAAGAAGGTAAATCACCAAAAGGTCACCTGACCTGAATGGAATGAAACTAAGAGAAAATTCAGAACATTCAAAATAATGTTGAATTTAAGCAACATACACCTAAATAATCAATGGTCGAAGAATAAATCACAAGGAAAATTATAAAATGGTTGTAGATGGATGAAAACAAAAACAAAACATACCAAAATATATGGGATGTAGCTAAACTAGTGCTTACAGAAAAAATTATAGTTGTAAACACATATATAAGAAAAATTTTGAATTAACCTATAATCCACATAAAGAAACATGAAAATTAAAAGGAACAAATGAAACCCAAGAAAGTAAAAATAATGAAAAAATATTGGAGCAGAAGTGAATAAATTAAAGAATAGAAATAACAATACAGACAGCAGCAAAACTGAAGTTAGTTCTCAGAAAAGAATCAACAAATTAAGAAAATTGACAAATAAAGAAAAAAAGAGAAGACAGTTTCCTAAAATCCTAAAATAGAAGGCATTACAGAAATAAAGATTATTACAGAAATACCATGAACAATTGTATACTAATAAACTCTATTACCTAGATGAAATGGACAAATATTTATAAAAACAGAAACTACTGAAACTGACTCAAACAAAATAGAAAATCCAAATAGAACTACAGGAAGTATAGAAATTGAATTATAAATCCTTTACTGTGTGCAGACTGAATAATGTGTTGTGTAAGGAGATGAAGGGATCAGTAGGCCCTGGTTTGAAGTTTTCCCTTCACAATCCCAACGGTATGTCTCCCCCTTTAAATGGTCATACATAGACTTCTATAGTAGAGATTTGGCATGCACTAACCCTGGTTAGATTTCTTATTCTACGTGCTTTAAAAATGGTTATGGTTCACTCTCTATATACAACGCACCATGCTTTGCAGTCATCTCTAAAAAGTTTATAGACTTGGGGGAGAACCCAGAAAATAAATAAAGGAATAGATGAATGAATACATAAATAATAAGATGTGTAGGTGATATACACATGATATATTATCTATATATGAATGATATATGATATATAATGATACATTTATATATGAATGATAAGTAAATTAAAATGTGTCAAGTGGAAAGCAATATTTTTAAGACTACATATTAGGACAAGTCAGGAGTGGAAAGAAGCTCGGTTAGTTGGGATACATAGTCAAGTAAAGTCAGTGAGACTGGGAACAGCGAAATTACAGTAAAGGGAGTAAGCAGAAAATATAGATGCAAAGGCAGAAAATATCTCTCTTCTGGGTATCTACCCCAAAATATCTGAAAACATTTATCTGTAAACATATATGTACCCCGATGTTCATTGCAGCATTATTCACAGTGGCTAAGACATAGAAACAACTAAAATGTCCCTTGATAGATGATTGGATAAAGAAGATGTGGTAGATATATGCAAAATATATGTTCAGTGAAATATTACTCAGCCACAAGAAAATATGAAATAGTGCCATTTGCAACAGCATGGATAAATCTTGCGATAATCATGCTAAGCAAAATAAGTCAGACAGAAAAAGATGAGAACCATATGACTGCACATATATGTGGCATATAAAATTAAAAGCAACAAACGAATAAGACAAATGAAAAAACAAATACTCTGTGGGATATAAAACTGAAAACAACAAAGAACAAGACAAACAAATGAAAAAACAAAAACTCATCGACACAGACAACAGTTTAGTAGTTACCAGAGGGTTAGGGGGTAGAAGGGTTGGTAGAAGAGGGTAAAGGGGGTCAAATATGTGGTGGTGGAACGAGAACTGGCTCTGGGTGGTGAAGACACAAAGTAATATATAGATGATGTATTATAGAAATGTACACTTGACTGAGTTTTTGCTTGTTTGTTTGTCTTGTTCCTTTGTTGTTTTCAGTTTTATGTCCCACATTTCAGTGAAATCATATGGTTCTCAACTTTTTCTGTCTGACTTATTTCACTTAACATAAGCTCAAGATCCATCCATGTTGTCTCAAATAGCACTATTTCATCTTTTCTTATGGCAGAATAATATTCCATTGGGTATATATACCACACTTTCAAACAGATACATTGTGTATATATACCACATGTTCAAACAGATACATAGACAATAGTTTAGTGGTTACCAGAAGGTAAGTGGGAAGGGGAGTGGTAGATGAGGGTAAATGGGATCAAATATATGGTAATAGAAGGACTGACTCCGGGTGGTGAACACACAATGTGATATATAGATGATGTATTACAGAATTGTACACCTGAAACCTATGTAACTTTACTAACCATTGCCACCCTAATAAACTTTAATATAAAAAAAAGAAATGTACACTTGAAATCTATATAATTTTACTAACCAATGTCACCCCAATAAATTTAATAAAGATAAAAAATAAATAAATATAGAATTATGAAAAGGTATAAGGATAGTAAATAAAATAAATTAATATTCTAGAAATTACTGGAATTCTTGATCATTTAACAAATTTGATAGCCTTGATAGCGCTCTGTAACGATAACCACCTGCCCTAATTTACTTGTATCCTTAGTTTTATTCTTGGTTGTGAGACCTGGCAAAACTCCTCCACTCTTCAATTCCTGGCTACTTGAAAAGGTTATCACACTCAGTCCTCCTTTGGTGAAGGTTCCAATAGAGGTCAAAGGAAATCTTTAGTTTAGGCCAATAAGAGATTGCTCCTCTTTGGTGGGTAATGAGCCCTGAAAAAAAACCCCATCCAAGACCTGGGGCAGGTTCTAATACTGTACAGGTAACACATTTTGCAATACTGAACTATGCTAAAATCCATTTAAAATGTAATTCTCTGCATCTATAATTTCACTTCTAAATAAGAATTAATATAAATTAATACTTCTCAGCCTTAATTTTTAAGTGATTACTTTCCTGTGTTATCCATTTAATACAAATACTGTGGGAGCAAAAGCAGTGTTTTTATATATATATTCTGTAAAGTCTCCTAGGTTATGGATAAATGGTGAATTTTAAATAACAGCAATAATGAACATAGTTAATATTTACAAGATTAAAAATTAAATGACATTGCCCTGATGATGGTGTTTTTAATTATCCCTTTTGCAAAGACATGGGAATCTTTACAATTCAACAGACTGACTAAAATAAACAATATGATGTTGCTATCCATACAACACATTTTCTCTATGGGGTTTTCAATTTTATTTTCCATGTGAATGGCATTAATAGGGGTTTTCAAACATTTTTGACAACTACAATTGGTCCTTAAACTCTTATCATCAAAGTGCCACTAATACTCAAATTTGCATATAAATTCCTGTTCTCCATCATCTACCATGTGAATGAAGAAAATAACTGTTTGCTTTGCCAGTCGGATAAAAAGCATTTCAGGCAAACTGGGTGTGTTATGTTGATAGCAAAATAGAGAAGACAGCTGCTCGAGATGAGGATCACGGTAAAAGCACCTCTGGGAAGGATTTGAAGATGTGTTTTCAAGGGTGACTGTTGCCCATAGCTAGACAGCACCAGTCATGGTGTAAGACCCATACATTTCAGTAAGCAGCTTTCCTAAATTAGCTCTTTACTGCACGTCTCTCCCATTAGCTCAGCCACCTCCTTGTCACTCACACCGATGTAACGATCGCTTCTGCGGCATTTACACCCTGGACCTGGCTGGCTGGTTGCCTCTTACTCTGTGGCAAGATTATTGATTGCAGATGCTTCTGAAACAAGTATGAGGCAATAAGCCATGAGAGCTGTTGATAATTCAGGAGGCAAAGCTAGTAATTATATAGGGACCAGGAGGATTATTACATACATGGCCTTGGTAAATATGACTGATTGCTATTGCATTGCTGTGAGGACTGTTTGAATTTAAATGTATTATTATTGATTTTTTTTTGTTTTTATTACTTTTTAAATTGACAGATTTTTAATGCAAACAGTCTATTCTACCCAACTGCCAGATACTGCTATTGTAATTTGATGATTAATGGACATGTGCAGTAGTTAGGGTTCCTACTGCTCAGTCCAAGACAAAGTCAGTATCTTTTTCTTCCAATGTATTTCCTTTTATTACTTTCTAAACGTAACTCATATTGTGCATCAGAATCAGGTCACTTCACTTTTGGTCTATTGTCGCTATTGTGCTACTTACAAAGATGCCAGTTAAAAAAAAATAAATAACATGAAATTCACTTCCAGATTGAACTCAGATATCATTATGTCTTCCTGCATTTTTCTTTTGTAAGTGAAATCTGTCAAGGGGACAAGAGTTTCAAAAAGCAAAACATGATAAAATCTTGAGGGAAACTGGATAATGCCAATACCCTAAATTTTGATATCAGCAAAGCAAACATATGCAGTAATTGGTTATTATAAATGGTCAATATTGTGATTCCTTGAGGCATTTTAATAAACTAAGGAGGTAGAGAAATGTCAGATTTCTAAAATATGAATAAATTACACTGAACAGAGGAAAGAAAAGTATGTGTTTTATTCTATGTTTATATTTAGCAAAACTTGAGTTCCCATGAAATATGCACTACAGAATGAATTTATATTCAGAATTGTGGAGGTTTGCTAATTCTAAAAACAGAGATCAAAACCCCAATTTCTGCATGAAGCAGGTGAATGAACAGGTCCCAGAAAATGTAAGAAATTTAGTTAAGGATATCCATCAAAGTTAAAACTGAAATAAAAATTATGATTATTAATCTTATTATGGACCATATTTACTGACTATATGCCATATACAAGCTTCATATCATTTTGGCATTAAACTAACTTTATGAAGTATTTTAATAATCTATAGTCAGCCCTCCATATCCACGGATTCTCCATGCAAGAATGAAAACTATTTTCGATCTGCAGTTGGTTGAATACATGGATACAGAACCCACGGACACAGTGAGCCTACTAAAGGACTTGGACATGTGGATTTTGGTGTCCATGGGGGTCCTGGAACCAATCCCCCATGATACCAAGGGACGACTGCATTTATACACAGGAGGGAACTCTGAGGCTAATTCAGCCATTTTCTTAAGGATAGATTACTCATAAAAGGCAGATCCAATACAATTAATGTCTAGCTACAAACATCTTGCCTTTAATCTCAGCACTGTTGGTCTATGACTCTAGTGCTATGATTCTTATTTTAAAAATGCATGTTAGTCACACAAAAACTCAGACACAGACAACAGTTTACTGGTTACCAGAAGGTAAGGGGGAAGAGGATTGTGGAAGAGAGTAAAAGAGGTCAAATATATGGTGATGGAAGGAGAACTAACACAAAATGCAATATAAAGATGATGTATTGTAGAAGTGTATACTTGAAACCTATATAATTTTACTAACCAATGTCACCCCAATACATTTAATAAAAAAGTTTTTAAAAATGTTATTCATTCTTTTATTCATTCATTCGTCCATAAGACGTTGAAGAATTACTATATGATAACACTTCTATACTCTGTATAGAGTGATGATAAAGATAGATAAGTTCCTTCTTATTTTTTACATTATAATCAAGGAAAGAGCAAACATACTTCATCTGCTAAATAGACTACCAAATGGAGTCATAGTGTTATCAAATTTTAAGAATGTAGAGATAGAGTGGCAATGACAGATTTTATATAGGAAAAGTGAGAGGAACCAAGTTGGTGGGTGGACCTGAAAAATCATGAGCTCCGAGTACAGTGGATATTAAATTTGAGATTCTTATAGCATATCCAAGAAATGATATAAATTAGGTGGTTGATTATATATGTCTAGAGCTGCATTGTCCAATATGGTCACCACTAGCCAAATGTAGCTATTTCAATTTAAATTAATTTTAATTAAATAAAAATAAAAATAAAAATTCAGTTCCTTACTTATACTAGCTGCATTTGAAGAGCTTAAATAGGAACACGGTAGGTGGCTGGATGGCTCATTTGGTTAGAGCATGGTGCTCCTAACACCAAGGTTGCTGCTTCAAGTACCACATGGACCACTGAGCTGTGCCTCCCACAACTAGATTGAAAACAACAACTGGACTAGGAGCTGAGCTGTGCCCCCCACAACTAGATTGACAAAAAAAAAAAAAAAAAATGACATCCTGGAAAACCCCCCTGTACCCTAATATTCCCCGATTAAAAAAAAAAAAAGGAACACGGGGCTATTGGGTACCATATCGGACAATACAGATATAGAATATGTCTTCCATTGCAGATGTTTCAACTAGATAGCACTGGTTTAAAGTTCAAGGAAAAGGTCAGAATGACTCAACAATATATGTTTCTATTTGATCAACTGGTTAGATAGTGGTACTCATTTCTGAGATGAATAGGTTAGAGAAAAAAATAGGTTAGTATGTAGATAGTGGATTGAAAGTTGTTCATCTAAGAAGTATAAAAACTGAAAAATATATTAAAATATTTAACATAAAATGAAATATAATAAAGAAGGAAATTTGTAATTAAGAATGTTAATATCAAACTTTAAACACTGCAAGGAAAAAATGCCTACAATCCTGAAGTAGAGATATATACTCTTTGCATCTTATAATTTTTGAAAACTTATCATGGATTTTTTGAGTATTATCTCCAATTAATACAGCTCTGTTCCCATAATTTGGATACTAAAGATATAACCATAAACAATGTAATTCCATTCCTAGGACATCCTTTCAACTTTCACATATACGCAAGTACCAACATTTCTGCTGATAATTAAGATTAGAAGAGGTAAGTTCCATCACCTAAATCACTGAAGTAACTCCATTTTAGGATACAATGGACTGTACAGACAAAATCTATATATACATCCTTTCTTTTATTTTACGCATCAAGATTTGTCTCCTTCTTCAACTCAAATCTCAAACTTTTGCTGTTACTAAGATTGAAATTCCAAGACCTAGCATGCTTTCCATATGCTTCTATATTTATTCTAAGTTGCATTATTAAAAATATAAAAAGTAAATGAAAACCTACCATAAAATTTGTTTTAGCTCTCTTTTCTCTTTCCAGTTTCTTTTGAATGATTTCTAAGTTTCCTACTTAATTTTATTTGGAATAATGTGTCTGCTACTACTATTGTAATAATAATGTCTTAAAATAGAGATGGTTTGCTTTTTAAAGTTCCTTTGAAGAGGAGAGTTATCATGTGTGTGTTTATGTGTGTAGTCACTAAATCACTAAAGAAAGTGCAAACACATAGAAAGGAGGCATAGATTGTCAAAATAGATGAAAGCAGGACAGAAAAGGACTTGACCAACTCATAGAATATAAAATAAGTATAAGCAAAATCTACTTGTAGGTAAGAATATTTGATAATTTTGTTTTGTTAGTATTTTTCCAAATGATAAAAATATTTTAATATTGGATTTTTCCTTCCCAGAAAAACTCTTCATTCTTCATAAATATTGAGATATTATAATTTAATTCATTGTTGTGAATTATATAATAAGCCACACAGCCTTCACCACGCTAGAACATCCAATAAGTACCATTTAGTTTACAAATGGATGAAAGGTATGAATAATTCCTCTATTATATATTCTATGAGCTTATCAAATTGGAGGCAACTTGTAATCCAACACTGAACACACACATTTGTATTTAGAAGAGATCATCAATGTTAATTATTAATGAATTTTATAATTATTCTTCCTGAATGTTAGTGAGAAGGATAAGACATAAAACAAACAAATCCAACTTTAATTGTTCTCATTTTATTCATGAATAATTAGTTGGATCAAAACAATTCAAGATGCTTTTCAAGGTCACCTGGTATTAACTGCATAATTTCTAGCTGAGTAGTAAGACTATTATACATGTTCTTCAGTAGCTTTGAAAACAGTGAAGTTGTCAGTGCCTGCTTTACTTCACCTATGGCTTAAGGTCTGAGTAAACACCAAGATCTCTCATTTTTGTTCTAGGCTAGGCTTGTTGTAATATTTTTCCATTAAGCACAAAAGGATCCTAGCTTTCCTAGATATTTCCATGTATGGTCATTTCCACTTTCCCACAATGAATAAATCATCCTGATAACCAAAGTTATATAGATATTATATATCAGCAGAGGAGAGATGCAGGACTTTAGGACAATACGCATGGAGGTTTTAATAAGATACCACATTTGTAGAAGGGTGCCAAATATTTTGGCCAAATGTTAAGTGTTTGAGGGTTAAAGTTAATGATCTATCATTGTCATTGTATCAACAGTGTAGACTGAATTAGTGGAATCTAAGAATAAATCTGAAATTTAAGTTAAGATAATTATTTTTACAATTTTATTACTAAAGCTTGGTTAGATAGATTTTTAAAAATCTGAAATTGCTGTACAAGAATGTTTTACAGCATAGGAATCTTCTAGATTATTTTAGTGGACCTTATACTGCATATTTGTACTATAAGTAGCTGTTAATGTTCATTTGCTGTTGGTAAAAGAGCAAGGTATAGTTTGGCTTACTTTATCAATGTAAAAGATATTGCTGAAGGGATGCTGGTAACAAGTCATTACATTTATCTTTTCTCTAACAGCAACTAAGATAAAGACCAACTTGCTCTTCAATCCCTAGACTTGGAGATTTGATGATGATGATATTCAAAGTTCACTGAAGCACAACTAAAGAGTTATGCAATGCTAAAAGAATATAAATTTGACTATATCATCTGAAGCAGACCAAGATTTTTACGCTAACTCATATTTTTATCATATTTAACATACACCTTATGTAATCACTTGAAGAAAAATATGCTGTTAAACCTTGGATCTAGAAACGTGGCAATAAGGCAATGTAACTAATATTAAAAATAATGAAATAATCTCTGAAGTTTTATCTGCATCATCTTCCAGTGGGAGAAAGAAAGAGGATTTTTATAGTAAGTAATAATTATTTTTTACTTCCAAGGCCCAGCACTTTAACTATTTCTTCGAGTTTCTGACAAACAATTTGGGTTAATCACAAAAGTCCCTCTTATATTTATTGAAAATGTTGGTAGTCATGATCAATAATTTAGAGGATTAGTTACTGGTAAAATCTTGCTATTTAGTACTAATCTCACCTTACACTATAAAGACATTCTTTGATAGAAGCATCCTTTAACACAGTTATTAGTTGCTCCTTCAACATTTTAAAATAACTTGTAAATATATTTGGTAAGGAATTTCAAAATTAGTTGAATAAAAATAATGGAAGTGGTCCACTATGCTTTGTATAGTCAATAGTTCTGTTATGTTATACTCTTATAATTCCAATCTGAATATTCAGTTGAAGTGTATTGAAGAAAAACGTACCTTATGATTCCTTAATTTTAAGTACTACCCTGTTTGTTGCATTGCTACTAGCACTTGCACAAATATTAAATTCAGTGGTTTTCCATCCTATAAATATGTATTTAATCAGATTCACCATAATTTTGCTATGTTACGCCCAGACACTTGTGGCAAGCAAGTAAAATAAAAACAATGACTCAACATGCTGTCAGACTTAAAATAGAATTCTATTATGTTCTCTATGTCTAGATGTCTGGTGAATAAAGTAAAAAAAGGCATTAAATGATTTCAATAACCTTTTGGGGGATAGCAACATGTAATTAAAATAAATGTTCTAGTAACGTGTTTTTTAAAAAGAACTTTTCTAGAGGCCATAACTTAGGCAAATATTGAAAGTTCTTCAGTAGTTGAAAATTATTGGAGATCTCAGAGATCTCAGTTTTTAACAACATACTTGGCAATTTCTATTTAAATTTTGAGCTTCCAAAATCTCAAAATTACAAAGAAACAACTTTTTGAATTAAGGATTTTTAAAAAGTTTATTGTTTGAAATTTAATTACTGACAATAAAATGTGTTTTAGAAAGCATATTCTTCTAACTCTTTTTTCTTTGTATTATTGTTTTTATATGTGTGATTGACATTAGGATTTTTCAATTCATGAATGTGTTGAAAAGTTAACATTATAAAATGTGAAGACCTTCCACGTAGGATTTTTCTTAAAACACTTAGCTTACATGGAAATATGTAATTTAAAGTATCGTTTTCAAGGGTTATTTTGGTGTTATGAATGATAATACGAAGGTCAGAGAATTAAGGTCGCGAACTCATCCTAGAAAAAGTGCTACATACCTCATTGCTAAATATCATTACAGTCACCTTCAAAGTACTTCCCTTGGGAAGCTATGCACCAACGCCAGTGCCTAGTCCACCCTTCAAAGCAATTTTGGAACTCTTTTTGTTTTGGAATGGCCATCAGAGCTGTTGTATTAACTTCATGTCCTGAATGTAATCAAAATGTCTTCCTTTTAATATTTCCTTTATCTTCGGGTAAAAAAGTCATTGGGGGCCAGTTCAGGTGAATATGGAGGGTGTTCCAACACAGTTATTTGTTTACTGGCTGAAAACTCCCTCACAGACAGTGCCTTGTGAGCTGATGCATTGTCGTGATGCAAGAGCCATGAAATGTTGGCAAAGAGTTTAGGTCGTCTAACTTTTTCACGCAGTCTTTTCAGCACTTACAAATAAACTTGGTTAACTGTTTCTCCAGTTGGTATAAATTCATAATGAATAATCCCTCTGATATATAAAAAAAAAGGTTAGCAACATCGTTGCAACAAGTTCACGAACTAATTGTCAGACCTCCTATACAAACACTTTTAACAAAAGGACTGTTTCACTTTCCTTGAAATGTAGCTTTTGCTCTATTATCTTCTGAAATAATTGGCTTTATGCCTTCTTTATGGTGCATGCTTCACCTCATTCCTGACAGCAACTTGCTTTTTTCCCTTGGTTCATATTTTTTCCCTTTGCAATTCTAATTCCCGCATGACTATGCTTCAATTTGCCTTTTTTGGCATCTCCCTTCATATGAATATGCTTCTTTGAATTCTTTGCTTCGCAAGATATTATCACATAGCTCTTATGAATACTATCACCAATAGTTGTACTAAATAGTTAAATATTCTGAGTATCAATTCATTTGAGTCAAAGCCCTACAGGCAAATGCTTTGTTCCTTTCAACAATGCCAGAGATCCTTGTTTTACTTTACAAATTTAAAAAATATCAGTGAAGGCCTATTTCATTTCTTAGCTGTTTAAGATTTAATAACTCACCTTGTCAATACAGCAGAGTACACTAAAATCACATGCATATCCTGATTAGGCAATTGTTGACAAAATGTTAGATTCAAATAATAACATAAGCATGAATTAGTTTGACCAGATAGTTCTTGAAATATTCTAAGAGGACATGTTGAGCATCCATAAGAAAGTGAATCATGAACATTAGCATTAAAAAGATTATAACATGAATATTAACCTCTTTCTTTGTATTGGCTGAATAAAGCAAATCAAAGATACACAGTGACAGATTATTACAAGAATTACTGGGGTGATCACATTTTAAGGTATAAAAATGTTGAATCACTATACTGTTCACTTGAAACTAATATAACCAATATAAGGTTGTATACCAACTATACTTAAGTAAAAAAATAAAAGATAATGAAAAATAATTTTAAAATACTTTATGTTACATGCTATTGAGTATAAAGTGTTAACACTTTCAGAAAGATCTCATGTAATAATTCAATATTATTTTACTAGCATTCACCAAAATTTTTCAATACTTTAAACACTAATCAGCATCTGGTTGCTAATATTTTTATTTTTTTATTTTTGTGATTACTATTCTTGGGACTCATTTATGTGATGGAGTTTGAGTTGTAAATTTGCTATAGAAATGCATTATTTGCTACCATTCTTATTTTTGTAAACATATATTTGTCTCTCATTCATTTTAATGTATAGCCTCTCTGGGATCTTTCCAATGCTATATATACTAGTGGTTGCTATAAAATAACAAAAGAGATGAATTGTCTGCTTCGCATTTCAAATTAAAATCCTGAAAACAGTTCAAGGTACTCCCAGAAGACATAAATATAAACCTTTGTTTTGACACTTTATGAAACACTGAATTGTGTATTATGTGTATATTTTATTTCATGCTCTCAAAATGCAAAAGGGCTGGTGTTAATAGATGTTCTACTGATAGAGCATCTGTGATGGTCCAATTATAATTTAACACATGAATATTTGTCAAATCCTACTGTTACTCTAGATTGTTTTAATTGAGAAGAAGATACAATTTTCCACTTAAATAAATCAGGTTTTACTTTTACTCTTTTTTGAAACATTGCAATTAGTAAAAAGCTAGTGAAGACCTTATGAGAAAAATATTTTCTATGTATTCATGTTGCTGCTGACATGGAGAAATGGTTGCAAATACAGGGAACTCATTAGATTATCTAGGTCAGCCATCTATCCTAATAGAATACATTTAGTCCTATTTTACAGATACCCAGACGGAATTGCATGAATGAGTGTTGAAACGAAGTACAAGGGAATACAGGCCCAATCCTACATTAACAAGAACAGTTTTACTTTTTTTCTGTTCGATAGAGACATAATTACAAAGATACATTCAATTGAAAGGGATCTTTTCAGTTCTAAACTAGTAAATTTCCAGTCTACTAAATATTAAAACAAATACTTGCATATATAAAGTAGGGCAATTAAGTTCATGAACTCATCCTAGAAATAGTGCTACATTTCTAGGATGACTATAAATCACGATGGTCACCTTCAAAGTACTCCCCTTGGGAAGCTATGCACTGATGCCAGCACCTAGTCCACCCTTCAAAGCAATTTTGGAACTCTTTTTCTGGAATGGCCATCAGAGCTGTCTCTTGATGTCCTGAATGTCATCAAAATGTCTTCCTTTCAATTATTTCCTTTATCTTCGGGTAAAGAAAGAAGCCACTGGGGGCCAGATCAGATGAGTAGGGAAGGTGTTCCAATACAGTTATTTGTTTACTGGCTAAAAACTCCCTCACAGACAGTGCTGTGTGAGCTGGTGCATTGTTGTGATGCAAGAGCCATGAATTGTTGGTGAAAAGTTCAGGTCTCTAACTTTCATAAAGCCTTTTCAGCACTTCCAAATAGTACACTTGGTAAACTGTTTGTGCAGTTGTTACAGAATCATAATGAATAATCCCTCTGATATCAAAAATAGGTTAGCAACATTGTTGCAACAAGTTCGCAAACTTAATTGTCAGACCTTCATATAACATGCAAAATTCAATTTTCATAAAGGAAGTACACCTTAACAGATAACATGCCATAAAAAAATTTCATTTCAGCTATTTCATGTGATTTCTAGTTGATTGTTTTATATTCACCTTGAACTAATTATGTTTAAATTGTATTTCATATCACATTCTCTTCCATCCAAGCCTACTACTTTTATATTCATTCTTCTGTTTAATACATTAATATAAGACTGGGAAACATGTTTTAAAGTCATTCTTCATATTCTTTCTTTCTTACCTCCTAAATGAACACCACTAAAGGAATGTTGCTCAGTTTTGGGGGCCTAAAATTCATACTAAAATAAATTTTGGTGATCGTGTGGCATTTTTTTTTTTGTCTTAGAAGTTATACAATAAAATCTTAAAACACTATTTCAGTGTAGGGTTTGCTTAACACATAGTTGTTGAATAATTACACAAGCAATAGAAGAGGAAAATAAAACAAAACCGGATACAGCTTGTTATTGAGACCTGAGTATTACTCAAATGTTGAAACTTGTTTGCAATCACTTCGAAAGGTGTAGTGGTCCTGATTAAGGACATTTAAAATATTCTGTATTGTGTTATTCCAGTAGTATTCTCCAAGTGTTGAATAATTCTATCATTTCACTAAAAGTTTCTGTTTTTAAAATTTATTCCTTTAAGATAACTAAAAGTTACCACCATGACCTTATATTGAAATTTATTTTATACTTATTTTCTTACATCCTGTATTTCACTTATCTATTCAATCCTTCTTCATGTTAGGTAAATTCATAAGTTATATAAATCAATCACAGAAAAATAATTCTACTGTAATTAGTGATCAAACGCAACCCAAGAAAATACTAACCAGTTTTTATTAAGCAACTGAATTAAGTGTGGGGCAAGCTTGATTCATGCATTCATTTGTACTCTTATAGTTGTTTAATATTAATATAAATACTGCCAATGCACTGACCATGATTTTTATCTTAGATTTATTGTCGTGATCACATCATAAGATATATATATATATGTATATGTGTGTGTGTGTGTGTATATATATATATATATGTATATATATCAAATTACTATGTTGTATACCTGAAACTGCTATTGTATTATACAACTATACTTCAATAATAAATTTTTAAAACTTAGAAAACATGTCTTTGATCATATTAATTTAATGCTGAGACAAAATGGTAATTTCCTAATTTAAATTCAGTAAGTTATGCAGATATGTTCTTATAAACACATGAAACACACTCCTTACAATTCTTTGTTCATTCCTTGATTTATTATATAATTATATTTTCTTCTCTTAGGAGACTTGAAGAGCATGTAGCAACAGGGTTTATTTGAAAAAACAATCTGTAAATAGCTAATGTTTTTTGATGTGACTATTTATCATAGTCCTGGCTTATATAAAGCTTTACCACTTCATCAATAAAGAGGTAATAGTTCAAATATTAAGTAGTAATTTACTTCTAAGCTCTACATACATAAATGTAACAATAATACTAACACCTTGCAGTATGTGTATCCAGAAGTCTTTCTCCTTCCCTTCCCCTTCCCCTTCCCTTCCTTTTCTTTCTTCAGTAATGTGTAAACTAAAACGCTGGAGTGAAAATTGATTGGTAAAGAAAACCCTAAGAAAATCAAGTCAAAGTAGAATGCTGGAAGGCCTGAGATGTCCTATACAACTCATTTATCAAGCTGACACATAACTATCAGGGGTAGTATATTATTTTTAAATAAACACCATACCTATTCAGTACTACATTAGTATAATGTGAAAAGCAACTATATGCTTTCAATCAAACTTGATAATTATTTTTGTTTGTTTCTACCTTTATGTTGTGGGAGTATGATTTTGAAAGTGAAACTTGATGAAAAGAACACTGAGGTTATAAAAGAAAAGGGAGGTGCAGATTGAACTTTTTAAACATTTTAAATCAAAATGGACTAAAATCATAATTCTTATTTTATACTTATTAACATTTTTAAAATAAAAAACATAAGACAAAAATTTCTAGTTTTACCTAAAAATATAATATCAAATCATAAACCCTAGACCTTCTCCATAAATTTGACCATCACAGTTTCTTGAGTATTTGTGTATATGTATATATTTTATTTATTAAAATGATTTTATGTTCATTTTATGATTTTTGCCTATCACACATATTGCAAATAGCACCCCCACACACAGATACCCCGATAGACACATGCATAGCAGTTTCTTTTGATCGTTTAGTTTCAGTATTTTAGGGACATACAAAAGTATCAAAATTTTATTTAGTTAATATCATTATTCTTGATATTTTGACTAGTGAGAATCAGTTTAAACGCTAAGTATATATAACTCCCCCAAATATAGAACTGTCAGAAATGTTTTAAGTATTATAGAACAAAATGTTCAGCTGAATTAAATTTTCTCTGTTTTTAAAGTTTATCATTTCTTTTATTCCTCGGGAAATAAACTCCCTATCATAGGTCTCAAAATCCCACTACCTTAAAGTATGTATAAGAATATTTTTATCCCTGTTGTACAATTTAAGCTTCTAAAAGTAAATATTATAACTTGTTAATAATTTGCCTGATAATTAGCATATTATCAAGAGAAGACAAAAATCTGAAAAGTAAAATTAAATGATGCCTTTGGAAGTCTCTCATTTATACTTTTTGTTGGTGTGTATGTGTGTTTTCTTGTGTATCCAGTTTATATGGTTCTATACCACATAATGTGAAGCAATGTCTCAAAGTTTTTCTCATAAAATAGTTATTAAACTATTATTTGGGCAAATTGACTTTTGCTCCTTTTTAGCAAGATCCAGACTTAAATTTGCTAGTTTGAGGCCAAATCAATACTATGCTAACTGCTCCATTAATCCTCTCTCACTGCTTTTCTCTCTCATCTTTTCAGAAAGCTGTTTACTGTTGTTATTTCACAGTAGATAATTGATTTTCTAAGGTAATGACTTTAGACACTTATTACTGATTTTTTTTCCCCTCTACTGCAGGACCCAATCAACTTTTGACACATAGCACTCATTTCTGATTATCTAAAATGGATCATTCTGTAGTCTAACTTAATGAAGAAATAAAAAAAAAAGAAGAAAGGGGGAAAAAGGGCTTGGTCACCAGTTTCCAAGTAGGAATAATTAACAAGGTTTACAGTATTTGGTTCCATGAATTGAAACAATTTGGTGATCCCTGAACACAAAACTTCTGGAGAAATTTAAATAGTATCCTTGTGTGTTTAATAACATGGAACATAATAAAATATATTTGGAAACCAAATATGCTCAAAATTAGTTATAGGGAAAATTTTTATAAGATAAAGCTTACAGATTCTGACATGAAAAATGTCAGATTTTAAAATTCCAGCTATGTCTAACAGCCTAAGTTTTACCTTTTATTCTCACTAGAAATTCATACATACAAAATGACAACGTATTTCTAATGCTTTCTGTATACATAAGAAGGGCATGTATTGATTGGCTTGTTTTACTCATGTCTAATTTTAATGATGTTTTACAAATTAGTTCTTTGAGATTTATCTGCTTGACTACATTTATATTTTACTTTATTTTTTAAGTTAATACCCCTCACATTACCTGTTATACATTGTAATAGTGACTATTGCAGATTATGGATATAAAAGTTTCCAGTTATATGACATTTTAAAAATGTCAATTCTGTACATTAGCAGGAGAATACAAATAAAGCTTAAAAGGAAAGAGTATGAGAAGTCTGGATTCTATGCATAATTCATCTGCTCAAGTTTTATCCCAATGTTGACAGATACATTTTGTTCTATGTAGAAGGAAATGACGAATAAAAGTAAAAAACAAACAAACAAATAAACATTTCCCAGTTGCATTATGGTCATTAAACAATTCCCCATTAAGCTTTTGTCTTAACCTTTAGTAAGGGACACAGAGACCTTCTCAGTAGCTACCTGGTTGTTCAAACCAAACAGGCAAAGCAAGGTACAGTTTTCATCGCTCAACTTCAAGTATAACATTTTACTTCATGTGAATAACTAATTGTTCTTTTGGATGACCCAGTCCTTAACCATTCTCAGAAGTGCTCCAAAGTAAGATTTGGTAAGAAGAGAGCTTTGCAGTGATTCTTAATCTTGGCAAGGAAGTCACAGATGCAAGAGAATTCAATGCACTTCCCAATGCAAACATGAATGTTTCAGGAACCACAAAACAGAGGAAATTGAAAAAAAAAAAAAATCTGTCTAATCCAATGAAGAGTTTTAAAAAATGACAGAGCCCTTTTGCACACTGTAATAGTCACCTCTACTACTCAACAGTGATGGGTATAGATGCATAAATTAATTTTACCTCCCTCAAGTCATTCTTTTAAGTAGAATTAACACAATGATATTAAAATATAGTGTGTATATAAGTGAAAAAAATAATGGGTCAAAATATAATTTTCAAAAATAATTTCTATATATTTACATAAATATTGAATCAGTTGGTTCCTGAAGGACTTAATAGCTAAATAGTAGCATCCTTAATCTGCTCTAAACATTGAAATTGTATAGGCTGCTATTTACTGATTTGAATTTGCTGATTCGGCTTTCATTCAACTAAATCGGTCGATCTTTAAAAAAATAGTATAAAAAGAGAATTACTCCAATTTTAATGTTGCATATCTATTTCTCTTTCAGTTCATCAACATTTATAAGTCTCCTTTCACCACTATTTTATACTTATAATTCTAAGTAAGCTACCTTCTGTGTTTCTGGGACTGACACTGCAATTTATTCTATAAAAAGTTAATGAAAAGGCTTCTGGTTTAATTTATGACATGTAAAAATTGTGAAGGTTGTTATTTCTGTCCTTCAAACAAAAAAAATATGTAAAACTGAATGTCAATGACATTCTTGAACCCATTAGAGAACTGTAGTTTGGGGGCAAACTGATACCCTCCAAAAATGGAGAGTTAGGCATATCCAAGGAAATACAAAAATTACAAGGCATGCCAAAAGGCAAGAAAAAAACACAGACTGAACAAAGTAGTCAGTAGAATCAGACTTGGATATGAGCCAGATCTTGGAACTATCAGGCAAGTAATTTAAATAATATGTTAAATAGTCTGTGTAGGGAAAAATAATCCATCAGGTCTGAGTTGCTCAAACTCTGCACTTCCCAAGAAAGAATTGTCCTTGACTGTGTCCTGGGAGATGAATTCTGAGTCCTATTCTGCCTGATCAGAGTGTTTTTGTACGCCTGAGGCCTTGGGTTATGTTTGATCGGTTTGATTAGATGGTTGATGTAGTGAATGCTTCTTTTTGTTCCAAAAGGCCATCGTCTGAGTAGCTGAGATCAGTCACACAGTGCTACAAGCTTATTTGATCCCAATGGACACCTCTGGACACCAGTGCTTGGGTGAGCTCCCTGGTTAGCCATTCTCTGCATGTGTTTCTACATATCACTGCAGAAGAACTAAGCATGTCTGAGGACACTGGAAAGCTTGTGCCTGTTTTTTCCTCAACTTCTCCCCATGTGCCTTTTTCCCTTTACTGGTTTTATATTTTTTTCAGTGTAATGAACAGTAACCGCACATAAATGAATTTTTCTAGGGTCTGTGAGTCCTTCCAGTGAATCATCAAATCTGAGCCAATCTCAACGCAGGCTCTAATGGAAAAAAGTGTACAACACACAAATCAGATAGGTAATATCAGCATAGAGATGAAAACTACAAGAAATAATCATAACTATGTATGGTGTCAGATGGGCACTATTAGATTTATCGGGGTGATCAGTTCATAAGCTATATAAATGTCTAATCCCTATGTTGTACACCTGAGATTGATATAACATTGCATGTGAACTGTAATTGAAAAATTTTAAAAAAATTAAAAAAAGAATAAAAAAGACTGGCAATAAGTAAAAATCAAAGTAACAAAAATGAAGAATATCTTTGACAGGCTCATCAGCAGACTTGATGCAAACAAGAAAAGAAAAAAGATCAGTGAACTTTAAGATAGGTCAATAGTAATGTCCCAAATTGAAACACAAACAGAAAAAAAATTAAAAGCACAATACATCCAAGACATTTGGGACAATATCAAAAGTTGTACTCAAAAGTGACATAATCAGGATAGTGATGTCACAGGAATGGCGACAGCAAGGTTGTCTTCCTTGAGTTCTTTTCTGGAACTTACCACAAATTGAACATCTATAACCCATCAAAAGACTCTCTGTTCATCACACAGAACAGCTAAGAGACTCTTATGAGGATTACTTGAAGGTGGGCAAATTGGGCAAACATGGGAAGAGGGAAGGGAGCGGAGCAGAAACATGGCCCACATCCTCGGCTATGGAGATCCAGGGGGTCCCAGGACAGAACAGACACCACAAGAGCCAGGAGGTGGGCTCTTTCCCTTCATCCCACAGCTGAACTCTCCTGCTGAGAGAGAAGCATATACAGCATTTGAGGCAGTAACCTCAGCTGAAACCTCCAGCTGGGCCCTAGATCAGACAAAGAAAGTAAACACCATACCTGGCCCCTCCCGCCACTCTCCCAATCCTACCCTAGCCCTTCCAGAGACTCAAGCTGTCCCCTGAACTGAGGAGTAATGTCAGATTACAGAGGAGCAATAGCACTCAGGATCTGGGAGGCTCTTGCATCTCTAACCCTGGGAAGAGACTGGAAAGAGTGTGACACTGCTGGGCTGGGAGAGAGAAGACTCCTCCATCTCCAGCCCCCACCTTTCGTGGCCTGCCTAGGGCAGGGCAATTACAACTGTGGAGACACACCCAGGGGTCAACAGCAGGTGGCAGAAGCAGCTCTGGGCTTTCAGCAGCTCAGGAATTCACACCCTCCACACTCACACAAATACACACACACACACACACACACACACACACACAGAAGTGCTCTAAGACTCAGGAGACCTGGGTACAGGGTTGGCTGTGTCACTCTCAGTGTGCATATGTACAGACAAGAGCAGACACTGCACTGACTTTGTAAAAACTACCATCCAGACCCCATAGCCCCACTCATCTAAAACTGCAGTCCCAGAGACACTTTGGGCACTAGGTGGCCGGCTCTACCTGCACATGATACAGAGGACTCTCTGGTACAGCAGAGAACAATCTGGAGATTACTTGATGGGCTTAAGCTAAGACTGGCACTGCTTTTTCTCTTTTGTTTTGACTTTGCATTTTTGATATTTTTGCCTTGTTGAGTGGGTTATCAGTTGGTTTTAAATGTGAGTGCATTTGGTTTTCTCTTTGTTGTTGTTATTTTTGTGCTTGGTGATTTGCTTCGTTCTGAAATTGCCTTATACCAGGGCCCAAACCAAGAGGAACAAGATTCAACAAACACAGAGACCAACTCCAGACCAAACCAGAATATTACCAAGTTTGACCTACAGGTGACACACTCAGAGGGAATTCTCTACAGGCACAAGAGCACATAGGGCCCAGCCTCATTTAAGCGGTCAACCCTCACGCAGCAGAACATCCTGCTGTGGGCAAGCCAAGTCTCACGACAAGTCAGCCTAGGAGTCAATCCCACCTACTCACAAGCCAAAAGCAACTGAAGCTCAACTTTAACAGGACAATATACACAACACGAGGGTCACCTTTGGACCACACACAGGAGAATAGGGAAGTGGTAAAAGTAAAATATAAAGGACACACACTATATAAGATAACCCACCAAAAACAAAGAACCTTAGGGGAATCTACCTAATATAGCAAAGCAAACACAGAGAGTCAGCCAGAATGGGGAAACAAAGAAACGTGTCCCAAATGAAAGAACAGAAGAAACTTCCAAAATTGGAACAAAATGAAATAGAGGTAAGCAACCTATCAGAGACTGAGTTCAGAACACAGATGATAAGAATGTTTAAGGAGCTTAGTGACAACATAAAGAAGGATAGAGAAATCATAGTGAACGACCAGTTAGAACTAAAGAATACAATAACTGAAATAAAGAAAACACTTAAAGGAATTACCAGCAGGTTAGATGAGGCAGAGGTTTGAATCAGCAACTTAGAAGACAAGTTAGCAGAGATCATCCAAACGGAACAACAAAAAGAAAAAAGAAAAAATAATGAAAATGGTTTAAGAGATCTCTGGGATAACATCAAGTGAACAACATGCGCATCATAGGAATACCAGAAGGTGAAGAGAGGAAGCAAGGAATTGAGAACATATTTGAAGTAATAATGACTGAAAACTTCCCAACCTGGTGATGGAAACCTACATGTAAGCCCAGGAAGTGCAGAGAATTCCAACCAGGATAAACCCAAACAGGTCCACACCAAGACATGTTATAGTTAAAATGGCAAAGGTTAAAGACAAAGAGAGAATCCTAAAAGCAGCAAGAGAAACACAGAGGGTTACATACAAGGGAACTCCTATAAGACTATCAAATGATGTTTTTACAAAAAATTTGCAGGCCAGGAGGGAGTGTCAGGAGGTATTCGAAGTGATGAAAAACAAAGGCCCACAACCTAGATTGCTTTCTCCAGCAAAGCTATCATTTAAAATTGAAGGAGAGATAAAGAGCTTCCCAGAAAAGAATAAGCTAAAGGAATTTATTACCACCAAGCTAGCATTGCAGGAAATATTAAAAGGGCCTCTGTAAGCGGAAGAAAGATGAAAACAATTTAATTACAAATAAAAAAAAAATGTCAATAACTATATACCTATCAATAATCACTTTAAATGTAAATGGATTAAATGCTCCAACCAAAAGACAAAGGATCGCTGAGTGGATAAGAAAGCAAGACCCTTGCATATGCTATATATAAGAGACTCACCTCAGATCAAAAGCATACACAGGCTGAAAGTGGAAGGTTGGAGTAAGATATTTCATGCAAATGGAAATGAGAAAAAAGCTGGAATTGCAATACTTATATCTGAAAAAAATAGACTTTAAAATGAAGAATATATTAAAAGGCAAAATGGACACTACATAATAATAAAGGGATTGATCCAATAAGAAGACAAAACCCTAGTAAACATCTATGCTCCCAACATCAGAGCACCTACATATATAAAACATATTGCCTGACATAAAGACAGAGATCAACAGTAACACTATCATACTAGGGGACTTCAACACAACTCTGACAACAAGGGACAGAAAATCAATATGGAAACAACAGCCTTAAACGACACATTGGACCACTTGGATTTAATCAATATTTTCAGAGCATTTCACCCCAAAGCTGCAGAATACAGTTTCTTCACAAGCGTGCATGGAACATTTTCCAAGACAGACCACATTTAGGCCATAAAACAAGTCTTGATAAATTTAAGAAAATTGAAATCATACCAGTTCCCTTATCACCACAGTGCTATGAAACTAAAATCAACTACAGGAAAAAAACTGGAAGACACACAAATACATGGAGGTTGAATAACATGTTACTAAATAATGAATGGGTCAACAATGAGATCAAGGAAGAAATAAAAAGATATCTTGAGACAAACGGAAATGGAAACACAATGACCCAAAATCTATGGGGTGCCCCGAAAGCAGTCCTAAGAGGGAAATTCATAGCAATGCAAGCCTACCTAATGAAACAAGAAAAATCACTAATCGACAGTTTATCTTCACACTTAAGGGATCTGGAAAAAGAACAGCAAAATAAGCCCAAAGGGAGTACAAGGAAGGAGATAATAAAGATCAGAGTGGAAATAAATGAAATAGAGAAAAAAAAAATCAATGAATACAAGAACTAGATTTTAGAGAAAATAAACAAATTGACAAACCTTTAGCCACACTCATTAAAAAAGAAAAAGAAAAAAAAAGACAGAGCTCCCAAATTAATAAAATCAGACATGAAAGAGAAGTGACAACAGACACCACAGAAATACAAAACACATTTAAGAAATTATTATGAGCAACTATATGCCAACAAATTAGGCAATCTGGAAGAAATGGACAACTTTCTAGAAGCATGCAACCATCCAAGACTAACTCAAGAAAAAACGGAAAACATGAATAGACTGTTTACCATCAGGGAAATTGAATCAGTAATCAACAAGTTCCCAAGAAAAAATAGCCCTGGACCAGATGGCTTTACAGGTGAATTTATGAAACATTCAAAAAAGAATTATAACCTATTCTCCTCAAAGTATTTCAAAAAATCCAGAAGAAGGGAAGACTCCCAAACACTTTTTAAGAGGCCATTATCACCCTGATCCCCAAATCTGACAAAGACATTACAAAAAAAGAAAACTATGGGCCGATATCCCTAATGAACATAGATGTAAAAATCCTCAACAAAATAAAAGTGAACAGAATTCACCAATACATGTAAAAGATCATACACCATGATCAAGTCGGGTTAATTCCTGGTATGCAAGGGTGGTTCAACATCTGCAAATCAATTAATGTGATATACCACATTAACAGAATGAAAAATAAAAATCATATGATCATACCAATAGATGCAGAAAAAGCATTTGACAAAGTCCAGCAGCCATTTATCATAAAAACTCTTAAGAAAGTGGGAATAGGTGGACCATATCTCAACATAATAAAGGCCATATATGATAGACCAGCAGCTAACACCATACTCAATAGGGAAAAGCTAAAACCATTTCCCTTAAGATCAGAAACAAGGCAAGGATGCCCACTTTCTCCACTTCAATTCAAGATAATCCTGGAAGTTCTACCCACAGCAATCAAACAAGAAAAAGAAACAAAAGGCATCCAAATTGGTAGGGAGGAAGTAAAATTTTCATTATATGCAGATGACATGATACTATATATACAGAACCCTAAAGACTCCACCAAAAAACTATTAGAACTTATAAATGAATTTAGTAAAGTAGAAGGATACAAAATTAATATTCAGAAATCAGTTGCATCTGTATATACCAATAATAAAATATCAGAAGGAGAAGTTAAGAAAATAATCCCATTTACAATTTCTTCAAAGACTATAAATTACCTAGGAATAAATTTAACCAAAGAAGTAAAAGATTTGTACTCAGAAAATTATAAGATACTAAAGAGAGAAATACAAATAGATGGAAACACGTACCATGCTCATGGATAGGAAGAACTAATATAGCTAAAATGTCCATACTGCCTAGGCAATATACAATTCCTATCAAACTACCAAGGACATTTTTCACAGAAATAGAACATATAATCCTAAAATTTATATGGAACCATAAAAGACCCCGGATAGCCTCGGCAATCTTGAGAAATAAGAACAGAGTGGGAGGTATAACGACACCTGACATCAAATTGTACTACAAGGCTATAGTAATCAAAACAGCATGGTACTGGCATAAAAATAGACACATAGAGCAATGGAACAGAATAGAGAGCCCAGAAATAAATCCATGCCTATATGGTCATTTAATCTGTGACAATGGAAGGAAGAATTTATGATGGGTTTAAGACAATCTATCCAATAAATGGTGTTGGGAAACCTGGACAAACACATGCAAAAAAAATGAAGCTGGACCACCTCCTTACACCATATACAAGAATAAATTCAAAATGGATTGAAGACTTAAATGTAAGATCTGAAACCATAAAACTACTAGAAGAAAGTATTGGAAGAAAGTTTACAGGCCTTACCCGGAGTAAAATTTTTGCTGATATATCCCCTCAGGCAAGGGAAGTAAGAAAAAAAAAATAAACATGTGGGATTGCATCACACTAAAAAAATTGTTTGTTGTTTGTTTGTTTGTTTGTTTTTTCACAGCAAAGGAAACCGTCAATAAAACAAAAAGGGATCATACTGAATGGGAGAAGATATTTGCCAATGATCTATCTGATAAGGGGTTAATATCCAAAATTTATAAAAAACTCACTCAACCCAGCTCCAAAAAAAACAACCTAATTCAAAAATGGGTAGAGGACATGAAGAGACATTTTTATAAAGAGGACATGCAGATGGCAGACATACGAAAAAATGTTCAACCTCACTAATCATTAGAGAAATGCAAATAAAAAACACAATGAGATACCACCTCACCCCAGTCAAATTGGCTACCATCAATAAAGCAACAAATAACAAGTGCTGGTGAGGATGTGGAGAAAAGGGAACCCTTGTGCACTGTTGACGGAATTGCAAATTGGTGCAGCCGCTATGGAAAACAGTATGGATGTATCTCCAAAATCTGAAAATGGAACTACCTTATGACCCAGCAATTCCACTCCTAGGAATATATCTGGAGAAATCCAAAACTCTTAATTCGAACAAAATTATGCACCGCTATGTTTATTGCAGCACTATACACAATAGTCAAGACATGGAAACAACCAAAATGCCCATCAGTAGATGACTGGATTAAGAAACCACGGTACATTTATACAATGGAGTATAATGCAGCCATAAAGAAGAATGAAATCTTTCCATTTGCAACAATATGGATGGTCCTAGAGAACATTATGCTAAGTGAAATAAGTCAGACAGAGAAAGAAAAATACCATATGATCTCACTTACATGTGGAATCTAAAGAAAATAAATTAACTAATCAGAAACAGTCTCAGCGACATAATGGAAAAACTGAGGGTTGCTAGATTGGGGGGGGGGTGAGGATAAGGGGGAAGTTGAGGGGATTAGAAAGCACAATCGGTAACCACAGGGATAAGAAAGTCAATTTGGGGAATGTGATCAATAATGTTGTAAAGATTTTGTAGGGTATCCAATGGACACTTGTCTCATTAGGGAGACCACCTCAGGGATGATGTAGATTCCTGATCACTGCACTGTACACCTGAAGCTGAAGCTGAACAATAATGAATGTCAACTACAATTTTATATATATATATATATATATATATATATATATATATATATATATATATATATATATATATACAATTTTATATATATGTATATTTCTTGTAATTTCTTTACAAGATTATATATATATATGCACAAGAAGCAGAGTACAGCATTAGGAATAGAGACAGTGGAAATGTAATGGCTGTGAGCGATGTCAGAGGGGTAGCAGATTGGAGGAGGGGGGTTATCACTGTGTGTGGAATATAAATGATAAATCTCTAATACCTGAAATTAATAAAAAAACTTTCTTATATCCCATCACATAGGTGGTATATACTAACATTTTTAATGATTTCTTACTTTGGAATAGTTAGTAAAGTAATTGTGGTTTTTGCAACTATTTTGAACCTTGGAAACCACAATTACTTTTGCACCAACCTCATATTTCATTCCCCTTTGTCTTTTATTAATAACTGAGCAGCAAAATCATTGCATATACTGATAAAAACTTTTATTTTTTTCCATTTAGAAAAAAAACTCGAAATGGAAATACTGGGTCAAGCATACAACTACTATAAAGACCCATCTCATAAAACAAAAAGTTGCTTTGAAAATGTATTGCTATTTACGGGACAATACTTTGAAACCAAAATGATATGAGCTCCAAAGAAAAAGCATAGCGCAATGTTTTCTAAAATACTAGATTCAGGGGCCAGGTAGAGGTAATGCCATGAGAAAAAGTCCGTGGTTCTTTTCAGTTAATCTCGCAAGTGCATAAGTGCAGGATAATCACAGATCCTGTTATTTGGATAGTAAAGAGAAGAGAATGATCCTTTGCACATTTTACACAATATTGAGGTCTTTAGGTTTCTTCATAAAACTTTCCTTAGCATTTACACACAACATTACAAATATGCAATGATTCATTTCTTGGCACCTTATTGTGACTCTAAGTACATGTGATTTTCCTTTCTGCTATGTGTTATTTTGAATTTTTTGTGTTTGTTTTTGCTTCTTGATAAATCCTGTTGTAATGTGAATTCCTTTCTGAATGGCACAGAGGAATACTTTTACTTGTTGAAAAGAATTCAAAAGGAGCTTACCTTCTGGAAAAAGAATGTCTGTGTACAATTATATATGGTAAACTTACAAATTCAGCATGTAAAGGTGCTTTCTGAATATTCAAATCGCCCTTCATTTTGTTTTAGTATTTTATTCAGCCTTGATTAAATTTAGTGATTTACAACTGATGCAAACTTTTTATTACATATACATAAAAAGGATCCCCATCATAAATATGCTTTGTTCAACTAATATTTTTTATTGAGTGCTACAGCATTTATTTAAATGCATCATATTCTCTTCTTGGTAGGATACCTTCAACTAGAACAATCAAAAAAAAAAAAAAGATCACTGAATTCAAATATCTATGCTCTTTATCACTCAAGTAAATTCTCTACGTTACAGCCAGAGCATCTCATAAAAATTATATTTGATTATGTTACACTTCTGACAAAAACCTTTCTGTGGCCTTGCAAAGCACTTAGGCAAAGGACAAAGATATTAAAATGGTTTACAAGCCCTGGAAATCAGGATTCTTCCTATTACTTGGATTATCCTTTTCTCCTACCCACACAGCTCACTCTATCACTATTGCACACCACAAATTACATGCTATTTTCTATTCAGACATAATGATCCATTCTTGTGAAACACTGGTTTTCTAGTTTCCTAAAATTATCTGTTTATACTGTAGTTTTCTGCAAGTTATTTATGTCAATAATAGTGTTCACCCCTTTATTTGGCTAAATCCTCAACTTTTAGGGTTTAGCTTAGATGCCAGTTCTTCTGAAAGAATAATTTGATCCTATATGTTTAGAATAAGACACCATATTATTTCACTGATATGTGGGATATAAAACTGAAGACAACAAAGGAACAAGACAAAAAAAAAAAAAAAAAGAAACAAAATCTCATAGACACAGGCAATAGTTTAATGGTTACTAGATGGTAAAGGGGGTGGCAGGTGGTAGATGAGGGTAATTAGAGTAAAATATATGGTGACGGAAGGAGAACTGACTCTGGGTGAGTAATAGATGTGAGATATAGATGATGTAATACAGAATTGTACACCTGAAACCTGTGTAACTACTAACCACTGTCACCCCAATAAACTTTAATTAAAAACAAAAACAAAAACACTTTCCTATGAAGGCATAAGTTTCTATATCTATCCCATCTCAGTATTGATCACACGATAGACATTGTACCTTGCAGTGTATAAACCCTTAGACTATAAAGTCTGTTGATGGCAGATGCAGCATCTACAACTGTTCACTAATTTACCCCACGTGCTAACACTGTTTGGCATATATTACCAATCTATAAATATCTGTTTAATTGGAAAATGAAGCAATGAGAGAATGTTTTGGGTGCTTTAATTTGGAAATTTATGAAAATAAATTGTTGAGACTGGCAAAATTCAAATTATGATATGAGGAAAAATATACTCATTTTGCTATCCAGTTGACATTGACATAAGATGTTAGGAGTGGAATTCAGATAAGTGTTTTTAAATTCTTTCTTACACGAAAAATGAAAACCCTTAGTCAGTTTCTGCAAAGAGGATTGATCCTATTCTTCTCAGCTTACATTTGTATTCTGTCTTTATTTTCCAAATCCTACTGCTTCACTTGTGTTTGCTCCAACTTATTTTTGATGTCTCTGTGTGCACACGGGTTCTGGTATCCAAGCGCTACCAGATTGTGATGTGAGATGAAAATGGGCATCAGGTTGGGCAGAAACATGAAGCTGTTCCTCTTACTGCTTCAAAAGTTCAGGGGTGTTCTTAGCTGCCTGCTTTTGGAATGGTTTTCAGTAGCAATGCAGCAGAATAATAAAATTTACTGGAAGCATTTCCTGGCCAGCTGTTTCTCTATTCCCCCTGTGTCTATCTTTAAGTTACTATGGAAATTTCAATGTGGGTATATAGAAAGTGCTGGAGGTATACTGACAAAATCATATAATCAAAATGTAGCTAGTAAATTGTTTCTGGAAGCTCAGGGTTCCATTTCAACCCACTATTATATCAATTTGCTTATTTATTAAAAAATTATGTATTCAATAAATGTACGTTGAGCTTCTTGTCAGTGTTAAATACAGTGGGTGCACATGCTGCATGGATTACATGGATTACATGCAGAATCAGAGTAATCTTTTAAAATTAACTTGTTCTAGTTATGCCACTACCTAAAATCTATGTGACTTCCCAACAGAAAAATCCAAAATATTTACAATCTTATATAATGCCGTGAGTGTTCTGATGTCTGCAAATCTCTCCAACACGTTCACTTACTATTTTTCCCCTCATTCAGCGTGCCCTAGCAATACTATCCTCTTCTGTTGGTTAAAACAGCCCACAGTTTTCCCCCTACTCAGCAATCATCCATGATATTTCATTTACTTAGAATCATTTGCCTCAGGTTTTTTAATGGTTGACAACCTTTAATCCTTCACATTTCTTCTAAAATCATACCTCTTAAGCCTTTCTTGACCACCCAAATTGGAAATTTCCAACCTGATTTATTTCATTACCCATGTATTTTCATCATAGTATTTATCTATACCTTTAATGATTTTGCTTCTTCATATGTCTATTTACTTTTAGTCTATGTGTCTCTGAACTATGTAAGTTCTACAGTGGCAGGATACTTATTTCTCTATATCTCCAGAGACTAGAACATCAATGGATAAATTAATAAATGAGTAAGTAGATAATGAAAGGATCGGTTATATCCATATGCAATATTCTTCTTTTATTTTTTTTAATTAAATTTAATTGAGGTAACAATGGTTAGTAAAGTTATGTAGGTTTCAAGTGTACAATTCTGTATTACATCATCTATATATCATATTGTGTGTTCACCACCCAGAGTCAGTTCTCCTTCCATCACCATATATTTGATCCCTTTTACTCTCATCTACTACCCCCCACCCCTTACTCCCGGTAACCACTAAACTTCTTCCCCAGAAATCTCCCCAGAAATTGCTGCATCGTGACTAACCTAAACTAAAACAGATTAATCATCCACTCCCTTTCATAGCTATGATGTGACTAGGGCCACGTGACCAAAGTCAAGAGTCTAGATATTTATTCTAATGAATATCAGCTGGCCACGCATTTCCTAGCATCATTTGTACAATAATATTTATACCATATCTTTCCTTCTTATGTGTTTGGAAACATCATTAGAAAAGAAATACCCCAAAGACACTCATGCAAGCAGAACTTTCAGGTTATGTTTTCATCTTTGTGTTTTCTATAGTTCTGTTAACCTCATAATATGTCAAATGATTACTTTCCTCCTTTCATAAAATGACTTTGTACATTCTCCCTGAAAAACCAGCTGAGAAATAGATGTTGAAAATGAGAATTTCTACTCACAAAACAAATTTCTCCCTAATAAAACCCAAATCCCAAACATCGCAGTTTGTAGAGAAATTATTTTGCCAGTGACAGGGCTAGCCTTTGAGTATTTCATTCATCACTTTCTTAGCACAATGCTTCTTGTCACTCAAGTCTTTTTTCTTCTTCCACACTGACAAAATAGATGCTGCTGGAATCTATGGAAAATTGGGTCACTAAATCAGGAAACACTGATCTGTTTTAAACACAGATCAAGTTTTGAGTTCTTTCAGTTCTTTTAACTCCTCAGGCCAAAATGTGTGAATTAGAGTTGATGAGAAATCTGACTTCTTTCCTCAGTTTTGATACCATTATTATGCCTTTCCTAACCTTTTATCAAATCTATCATGTAGCAAACTGTTTACTAAGTGCAAAAGGAGAATTTATCACTAAATGTTATCACTCACAGACTGAAAGAAAGTATATTAGTTAGGGCTCTCCACAGAAACAGAACCTAGAGACAGAGATAGAGAGACTGAGACTATATATATTCACCTACAATCACTTATATCTGAAGAGTGGGACAATTTATAAGAACTTGGCTCACATGATAATGAAGACTGAGACATGCCAATATCTGCACTCAGAAAGCAGGGTACCCAGAGAGCTAATGGTATAGTTCTAGTCTGAGTTTGAAAAGTCAGAGAAACAGGAGAGCTAATGGTATAAGTCTCATGCGTAGTCCAATTCCAATTGAAGAAGACCAATGTCCTAGCTTGAAGACAGGAAAAAAGAGCAAATTCTCCCTTCACTGGTTTGCTTGATTTAGGCTTTCAACTGGTCGGATGAGGCCCACCCACACTGGGAAGGACAATCTGCTTTACTCAATCTACCAACACATACGTTAATCTCATCCAGAAACACCCTCAAACACACACACACACACGCACTAATGTTTAATCAAAATCTGGGTACCCTGGCCCAATCAAGTTAACACATAAAACTAACAACCAAAAAAAGGATTTGAAAAATGTGTTTGTATAGAGAGTGACCTCTTGTATGTGATAAGCCATAATCTCTGTTAATAGATAATTTATATAGAGAGATAAGCAACAGAGATAGGGCTCTCTAGAAAGCATATTCTGGTGTGAACTAATTATTTGGAATATATACATAAGGATATTGGAATTAGAATGGACAGATATAGGCGAGAAAAACAAAGACTTTCGGGTAATTAAAGACCATGCCTGACTCTGGCAAGGTATTTATTTTTCACTAGACACAAGAAAGAAGTTTACTGTCTCAGATTTCACAGATTTCCTGTTTAGAGCCTAAAATTTTAGCTTCTCAGTGAAGTATGTATTGAGTTGAATGCTAAATTAATCAAGACTTCAGAAAACAAAACAAAAAAACCCTTTACATTTCCCTCATACAATCAGTAATTATCTGATTTAATCACAAATTCACACCGATTTTTTTCTGTTTGAACACATTTTCCCCCTCTTCTTTCTGTTAACTGACTGGGTCTGACAGAAGAGTTAAAGAGTAGAAACAGTTTTAAAAATGCCCTTATGTGAAATAATTTTTCATGGAGCCTGATACAGATTTTCCTGAAATCTGACAGAAAGCATTCTTGTAAGACATCCAGGCCAGTTACAAGCAGATATTGACAGAAAACTTCATGGATGTTCTTTGAGCAAAGCAATTCATGCAGATTATTTAATTCGACCAAATGAGTTATTTAAGAGATTGATACATGAGTAAATGTTTAGGGGAAATTGATATCCCAATATGAAATTTGGCTTGATATCCTACCCATGAATGTGTTTTCTAGGTCAAGGGTTCATGACATTTTTTTCAATCATGGACCCTTTGGCAGTTGTCAGGTTGTCAGGGAAAGCCTATGGAAATCACAGAACGATACTTTTAAATGTACACCAAACAATACAAAGATTATAAAGGAAACAAATATATTGAAACACAGTTAATAAAATATGGGGAAAATGAATGCTATATGGTGGATGCCAAAAAAAAAAAGTATACAAGTGGACATTTTGGTCAACGTTGCTCAAGCAGCAATTCACAATAATCAGAAGTGTTTGGACACTGATGGAAACCACTTTGAGCACCACTTGTAGTTGCAGAAGTCAAACGTAACTTATATTCATCTTTTGTTGCCAGTATATATTGAGCATTGCAATTTTAATACAATTTTCCTTTCTTAAAATGTGTATACATTTTTTGGCACCCTCGGTATTTACTGTGGAAGGCAACAGTATACCAGTCAGATATCGCTTCCATTCAGGAGAGAACGTGCTGGGAGGAGCACAGTTGGCTGACAGTCTCCAGTCGTCTAAGCCTTCAGGATCCACTGAGCTTTCACACCAAGACTAGTCTCTGCCTGGGCTGCTCTCAGGCACTGACTAAGCACCGCAGTTCTATACATCTGGACAATCTCATCTAACATGGGATTCCTCTAACAAACGACCCTTGCACGGTGGCTTCCCATGGGCCTGGCTGAGACTTTCTTAGAGGTTCCCTGCTATCTGAGGCACTTCCTACAACTTCTCATTTCTTCCCTGCCTCCTTTCACAAGTTTCTGTTCAGCATTACAGCCTAACAATGCCTGCTCTTGCTCCCTTTGCTCTTTACCCTTCCCAGGCATTCCCCCCTGATAATTTTTTTTTGCACTTTTAATTCTCTTTTAATATCTGCCACCATGTAACCCAACCTAAAACACTAATTAACTCATCATTAATTTATTAATAAGTCATTATGCTAATTCATTGAACAAAATAATCTAGGATAGCAGCTCATAAATATTAGAATTTTAAACTAATGATGAACCTAAATTTATTTCAAAGCATCTTCCACAATTATAATGTGCTCAGAAAACATCTGTGAATTATATTGTTGGCAAAGCTCCAGGTACTGTTATATTACATCTCAGATATATTATGTTATAGTGTTATACACACACAATTGATGAAAATGTTAATTTTTAGTACAAAGACAGTAAAAATATAGACATATTTTGCCCATCCAATTTTAAATATAGGCTGAATACCATTCAGAGGTGTTCAAGGACTCTAAAAACTCTCTGCTAAGCAACAAAGAGCCTTTGAGGCCTAGAATATTGGTAAGAAGTAATCATCAGCCTTTTTTTTAAAATTTTTATTAAATTTATTTGGGTGACACATTCATTAATAAAATATATAGATTTTAAGTGTCCAATTCAATAATATATCATCTATGTATTGCATTGTGGGTTCACCACCCAGAGTCAGTTCTCCTTCCATCGCCATATATTTGACCCTGTTTACTCTCTTCTATCATCTCCCTCCCTCCTTACCGATTGGTAACCACTAAACTGTTGTCTTTGTCTATGATTTTTTCTTTTGTTTGTCTTGTTCACTTGTTGCTTTCAGTATTATATCCCACATTTGAGTGAAATCATATGGTTCTCAATTTTTCTGTCTGACTTATTTATCTTAGCATGATAATCTTAAGATCCATCCATGTTGTTGCAAATGGATGTATTTCATCTTTTTATATGGCCTAGTAATATTCCATTGTACATATGTACATCTTCTTTATCCAATCATCTATCAAAGAACACTTTAGTTTCCATGTCTTGGATACCACAAACGCTGCTGCAATGAACATAGGGATATATATGTATATCTTTATGGATAAATGTTTTCAGATATTTTTGATACATATCCAAAAGAGGGATTGCTGGGTCATACGGTAATTCTATTAAATGTTTGAGGAATCTCCATACAGTTTTCCATAGTGGCTATAGCAATTTACATTCCCACCAGCAGTGTATGAGGTTCCTTTTTCTCCACAAACTCTCCAATACTTGTTATTACTTGTCTTGTTGATGATAGTCATCGTAACATGTGTGAGGTGGTATCTCATTGTTGTTTTCATGTGTATTTCCCTAATAGCTGGTGAAGTTGAACATTTTTTCATGTATCTGTTGGCCGTTTGTCCATCCTCTTGGGAAAAATGTCTGTTCATGTCCCCTGACCATTTTTTCAGTTGGATTGTTTGGGTTTTTGTTGTCGTTGAGTTGTATAAGTTCTTTCTATATCTTGGATATTAGCCATTTATTGGAGGGGTTGTTTGTAAATATCTTCTTCCACTTGTTTTGTTGTCTCCTTGTTTTGTTGATTTTTTTTTTCTGTGCAGAAGTTTTTAGTTCAATATAGTGCCGTTCATTTATTTTTGCTTTGACTTCCCTTCCTTTGAGGTCAAATTCATAAAATCCTCCTTGAGTTCAAGGTCAGTTAAGTTTAGTACCTATGCTTTCTTATATGCAATTTATTGTTTCAGGATTTATGCTTAGGTCTTTGATCCATTCTGAATTAATTTTGGTATATGGTAACAGAAAGCAGTCCAGTTTCAATCTTTTGCACATGGCTTTGCAATTTTCCCAGGACTTTTTAGTGAAGAGGCTTTCCTCCATTGCATGTTTTGGGCTCCTGTGTTAAAAATTATTTGCCCATATATACGTGTGGGTTTATTTCTGGGTTCTCAATTCTATTCCATTGGTCTGAGTGTCTATTTTTCTGCTAATACCATGCTGTTTTGATTACTGTCACTTTGTAGTAAAAATTTAAGTCACAGAGTGTGATACCTCCAGCTTTGTTCTTTTTTGTTAGGATTGCTTTGGCTATTTGGGGTCTTTTGGGATTCCATATAAATTTGATGATTTTTTTTTTTTTTCTGTTTCTTTAAAAACAAGCAATATAAATCTGTATGTTGCTTTGGGTAATATAGCCTTTTAACTATATTGATTCTCCCAATCCATGAATACAGATATCTTTCCATTTTTTGTGTCTTCAATTTCTTTTAATAATGTCTTATAGTATTCAGTGTAAAATAGAAGAATATTCACCTACAATCATCCACAATTTTTAGCATAAATATTATTCTTGTTTTTGGAATTTATAATTTTCTTCAAAAAGTTATAAATTATGTATGAATACTTAGAATAGGTTAGTAAATTGTTATTTGTCCACTTTAATCTTCTACTTAAATTCAACCCTGTTGTTCATGTTTCTAAGACATACATATACGCGCAAAGGACATCCTTTTGTTATCTCCTTAATTGCAAGAATTATAGTCATTCAGATAGGAACCTGAAGATTAGTATATATTCAGTAATTTCAGAGAGAACAGTCACAACTATAGCAATTTCTATCAGAAAGGATCTATGTAGAGATCAAAAGCAAGCTGCAATTTGCTTTTTGTAAAAGGATAAGTAATTAAGGTGTATGATTTCTAATGTTTTCATATTTGGTTAAGTACAACTTGACTATTTAGATGTGGATGCAGATCAACAAAACTGGGCATTCAGATGAAAAATCAAAATTAGATTGCACAGAGCTCTTATTTCTCACTGCTACTCCATTTCTTCCATAAACTTAGCAACTAGGGTTTCATTCTCAATACATTTAACGCATTGAATTTGAACCACATCACTCCAAGTTACTTGACAATTTAAACTCAAATAAGTTTTATTTCCATTTCCATTTAGCCACTCACAAAGTTCTACCATGGATTCAGTCACAATGAAGAACTGACATGGTGTTATTATCAGCTTCTGAACTGTCTTCTCTGACCAGATAATCTTTTTATCTTTATGCATTTCTCTCTCCTATTGAAATTGCAAGTCAGCCCAGTTTTGAGCTGCAGTCCCTGGACTTTGTCCTAATTTTTCAGTTAATCTTTATCTCCTGATTTCTCTTATTACTCCAGTCTCTCATTTAATTTTGTTTTTTCAATTATAATTGACATACAGTATTAGTTTCAGGTGTACATCATAGTGATTAGACATTTGTATACCTTATGATTTGATCACCCTGATAAGTCTAGTACCCATCTGGCACCATACATAGTTCTTACAATATTATTGACTGTATTTCCTATGCTTTCCTTTATCTCCCTGTGACTATTTTTATAACTGGCAATTTTTATTGATTTCCTCTCTAGAACTCTTAGGTAGTACTGGATTGGTTCATATCATTGGACACAAACATGCTTCTGTGCAAATTGTATAAAAAAAACACAAAAAACATGTTGATATTAACTAAAATCAAACTGCTGGAGCTGTCTTAACTGATAAACTAAGGACTTCTAAATATTCTTGACAATGGGGATCAGTAATCCCTTTGAGCAAGTAATTCTGTGATAGAAACAGTATCTTTGGCATATGTACCTTAAAGTCTAAAAACTAATAGAGAAAGTGTTATAGAAATCAAGGAAATCAACTTGGTTCTTATAATATCCAGAAATTATCATTTCTTTTATTATATTTTAGTTATAGAATCCAATACTTTTATGCCTATGTCTTCTAGAGAAGATGGCATCAGCTCTCCTAGAAGTTCAAGATTCTGGAATGTTGGGGCCCTAAACATTAAAGAAGAAACATTCACTGAATTATACAAACAATAAATTTATTGAAGAGAAAGCAAAAGAGGACCAAACATTCCACTCTATGCTTAACTGGAATAAGAAGAAAAAAAGCAGCAGAATATTCCCTGTACTCTGAAGGGTCTGGCTTAATCTAGTCAAGATACAGATGTTACATTATGTTTTTTAGTTCATCTCTACCTACAATAGTAAACAGAAATATCTCAGCCTGTAATCTTAAAGAATTGGATAATGTTAAACCAGAAGTCACTTTTGCCTATCAAGAAATCTATATCATAGATATTGAATCATACAATTGTTTCATTATGAAAATATCTCCATTAATACCACACTACAGATTTCACCTCAAAGAAGAGGAAGGAGGAAAGCAAACTTTTCTTGGTATAGCAGACACTGAAAGAGCTTTGTTGAGGAGAGTTGAACTTCCTAGAATCACAGTCAGATGCCAACTTTTGGTACCTCAAAAAATATAGATACAGCGTTGGATATACAGATAACCAAGTTTATACTTAAAACTTAAACTTTAAGATATTACAGCTACAAGATTTCCTTTAATTATTATAAAATCTGGGTTAATGAAATGGTCCCTTCAAACTAAGGTAGATGAAGAATATGGGACAGTGTGATTCTCTCACAAGAAATATCAAGTACCAGAGAAATACATTAAGACTCAAATATGGAACTGAGAAAACATTTTCTTTTAACTATTAAATAGCTGAATGAAACAATCTCTTGTTGAAAAGTATTAAGATTCTATCTATCTGTCTATCTATCTAAAGATGCTAATCTTTTCATTTTGCTATGTAGCCAAAAACATTAGTGTGTGTGTGTTTTTTTCTGCAAACAGCTATTTAGTTCATATCATGGTTTATTTATTATATCTCACTAATACTCTTAGTTAAAATATTACAACAATTTCTAAAAAAACATATCTATATGGGTTAAACATTCAGCGTCAAGAGAGCATACATCAAAGTTGTGTTTATACACATTCTTTTGCTTTACCATGATGTTTAACAGTTCTTTGTAAATTACTTAGAGAAGCCATATTTTATGTGCATGTGTATTTGTATTTCTACTACACTTTAAAACAATTATAAAACTTTTAGAATTATAATGTCCATTGTCATAGTGCTTTAAATAATGGCATGCTGCATTTAAAATGCTTTTTGCACATCCATTTAAAAAACATTGTGATAAGTGAGAGAAACAGAATACTAAGCTTATGCATGTATGAGGTTTATATAGCAATGTGGAATTTATACTCATCAATCAAATAAAAATTCTTTGAGTAGCCACCTTTATTTGAATGGGGTCATGTTAATTACTTGAACAAAAATGACTTCAGTGGTTAACAACAGCTGAAGAATCATTCTTGTGAAGTCTTTTGTGTCAGGGAATCAGTTAACATCTACTCATTAAATGACTTTCTGTAATAAAAAACACCATTAGTTTGAGATGTTCAGCTTTTGAATGTAAATAGTTAAAATTGCACGCAGAGAAATTCATCAACAAGAGGAGTGTAAAGTTTTATCATAGTGTATCTTGGCTTTTCATTCTATTGGTATGTCTTGTACTCCAGGAAAAGTTTATTCATTATAAAAATTGGGAATCTCTCCATGTTTCATCTGATCTTTGCTTTTCAAAGTGCTCAGAAATGTGATTACTTTAAGGTTTCAGTGTCTTCTTTCGTGAATTAAGGTAATGAGACTAGATACCCTGTAAGGGTTTCAATTTAATTTTATTATATTAGGGGTGTGGATAAGGCCTAGACACTATCCCAGTTGAATAGGAAAAAAATATGGGCTGAAAGACAATCCTTAGATTCTTATCCTTTCTTATTCAATCCTCAGGTTTGAAGGAAGGACTACAGTTCCAATAAATGAAGCTCCAAAGAAATGAAGATTAAAAACACATGTGAGGTGTTTATATTTGCATATATCTAAATATGTGATTAGGGAATAAGACTTAAGCAGCCTGATTGACACAGGATCTGTCCTATTTTTCCCTATGGATTTTGTGGGTTATAGTGGCTTCATCCATTGTAGAATGATAGTTCATACTTATTTACTCCCTAACCCTGTTCCGTTTTCCATCTTTTACCAGGTTGGCCAGAAGTCCTGGTGGTTCATACACATACCTTTTGTGTAGCATACCCAGTCAAATGTGTTTATAAATAGAAGAAAATCTTTCAATGATTTGAATTTTGAGAAAAAAGTGAGGAAGATAATTTTATAGCTGTGGCATGTCTTGTGATCTGGGGCCATGCACAACTGACTCCTAAATATCCTTCTAGCCACATCTAATGCCATCCACCCCATGTCTTTCAATACTGCACCTGCACTGACTTTCTGGCAGTTCCTCAGATGTCCCAAGCTCTTTTCCATCTCTGGACACCATCTGTTCTTTGCACTATCACCTTTCTCTCACAAACATGCCCTTTCATCTGGATAAATTATCCTTAGATTTCAGCATGAATGTTTCATTCTTAGAAAACATTCTTGATCTCCCATATTAACTAGACATCCTCTATCATTGTTTCTCATAATACAATGATATTTTTCCAGTCTTTTATTATAACAATAACTTGGAATCAAAACTATAACAATGTGTGTTACTGTATTATTGACCCTTTCTTCCAACATGACAGAAAGTATATGGCTAAAGGAATATGCCTATTTTTTTTCTTCTAAAATCCAATGCCTAATAAGGTGTTTTATTAATTGGAAGATCCAGGAATGAGACTTATGTGTGTGTGCAATCTATAACTTGAAGTAAACTTTGCCCCTTTTTTAGCTCAATGCAAAAACCGGAGCTCCTAACACTGCCTCACCTGCCTCGCCCCACAACCATATATACACCTTTAGTTTTCCCAGTCCAGTGCCAAGAGAGCTTCCCTCAATTTCACCAAGTTATATGTTTATATGAGAATACCTTGCTGTGATCATTCCTAGCTAAACTATTGAACACCTGGCTGCAGGTTGGTCATGCTAAGAATGAATAGGTGAATACAAACTGTCCTGAGGGTATTTTTGTGACTTCCTGTATTAGACCTCTTTCCTCATTCTAGCCTTCACTAACCTAGTAGGTATGACTCTCAGAAAATTGTTTTATCTCAGTATTTCTAATGATAATTTCTAATGGTTTATCTCAGTATTTCTAATGATAATTTTTCAGTATTTCTAAGCTTCATACTACCTGAAGCATTTTCAGGGTACATTTACCAATTGATTCAGTTTCCCCAGTATCTTGGGTTTGTCTCAGCCCCAATTCAAGTTCCTCTTTTACCTGTAATATTTGTCTGTATTATCATGTAGCATATGTACTATTTAATATAGTCACCTGCTGTCTCAATTGATTAATAAATTAATTCAGTAAATAATAAATATTTAGATTGTGTCAGATATGTTTGCTATATATTTGGCATAGAAACAAAAAAGAAAAGGCATGTGCTCAGTGCCCAAGGTACAAAAGTGAAGGACAAGCAAAAAGTTAAATTTTATAGTCCCATCATATCTAAGTATTAATTGGAAACTGAATTCTAATCAAAAAGGTTGAGAGGAACTCACATGAGAATGCATACTTAATCTGAGAAGTGGAGAACAAATTATAATTTTCAGGGACCAGGGATTATGAGGAATATAAGTAAGGCACAGGTAAGAACCACAAGGAAAGTCACAGATTGTGCAATAATACAGATAGACGCAACCAAGAAGCACTGAAATGTCACCATAAAGTAAAACACCTGGGATCAACTATGGGCAGTTGAAGATAAATCATGAAAAGCCCATATTGAAGAATGGGCTGTTATTAAAAAATTTTACACAGGGAGACAATATAAACAGATCTCCATATTAGAAATAGCACATTAGCAAAAGCTCTGAGAGGAGTTATATGGTGATTTGGGAAAGAGATTCCAACAAAAGAGATAAGGCAATGGGGTGGAAATGCCAAGGTTCTGAGATATGTCAGTGGGTGTGGGAATGAAGAAGAGGGTATGTATTCAGAAAATAAATGGAATTTAGTCAATAAAATGATGATCAATTGGACATGGAGAATGGGGGTGGAGTGATGAAGACAGAGAAGATCTCATTTTTTTTTTTTAACATGGGAAGGAAGGTGGGTGATAGTAATATCAATGATTAAAAATAAGGAAAAACATATCCTGAAAGATTATCTTCTGCCAATAACTATTTTAGGGGTTTTGTCTTAAATATTTTGAATTTGATGTGTGTGCGATAACCAGGTAGATAGATCCAAAAGCCAGTTAGACCCATACAATCAGTATGCTGAGTATTAATGAAAACTGAAGTATTGGCTTCAAGGGATAAGACATACATACCACAAAAGCTCATTCAGACAAAGCCTGTACATAAAATATAAAAAGATTGGTGAAAACCAAGCATTCAGAAAATACATGTTAAGTGCACAGCATAGGAAGAAGAACATATACTAGAGCTGAGATTGCTTACAATCTAGAGGGACACTCAGACAGAAGTTCTAGGAACCCATTGGAGAAACTCATTTCTAAGAGGGAGATGTTAAGTCAGGACAAGAACGGAGTACTATCAAAAATCCTACTCATTGTTAACATCTCAATCTCAAATTCACTTTTTCTATAGATAGGATTTACAGAACATCACAGAGTACAATGTTGTTTCTGTTCTCTAAGCTCCAAGCCCCAACTATGTTATCATACCTTTACTTAAAAAAGAAAAATCTTTGCATTCTTACGTATATATTACTTATATTTATCTCATATATAAATATATATCTATAGTATATTTATGTATTTATTTCACATTTTCCCAAATTATAACACTGGAAGCAGGGTTCATGTTTCTTTTCATTTACCATATAAATATATGTGTGTTTCTACAATATGAGCAAATATAGATACTTTGTCATAGTTAGTCTTTCATAAATTCTTGCTTATATTTAGATTTTGGAATTCCATTTACATCAGAAGTGTGGAAACAAAACTGATTGCTTAATAGCTCTTTTTTGCTACAATGAAACTGGAATGATGTGCGTATATGTGTGTATATAGTGGGTATATCCTTTTGGTAATATCTATAATCTGTTCTTTACTAATTACCTCATTTAATAAAAGTGTATTAGAACAACGTCATTTATTTTAGACATCTGTAACGGTGGAATACATTATGTGGAATAATTTCTGTCTAGAAAATAGGTGCTTTTCCATGATCAGTTGATTTCTTTGAGAGAAAATCTAGTATGTAGATTTTAATTTCTTCATGTAGATCAAGGCCAGTACCAAGGTAGTATCACTATCCAAACTCACAGGGAATAAACAGCAGTGTAATGAGAGACCAGAAATATCCGGAACTATGTAAATTGGTTTGATTTCCTTTTATCAACAATAATTTCCTAAATGTGTTTAGAAATTATTTTAAAAAGAGTCTACAAATGCTTTGTCCTCCAAATCTTAACCACTCATGAGACTGGAATTTCTGAGTTTTACTTGAGGAATCCTTATAACATAGGCTAGCTGTCCCCATTGAAAGTAAACTACAGTTATTTATCTAAATATTAGAAACTTTATTTTTGATATTCCACCAAAACAATAAGAAAAGGATTCTTCCATTGACCAATGACAGAAATGGGAACGAAAATCATAGAAGGGGAAAGGTGATCAGAGCCAAGTATGTGACTGTAAAGAAGCGGTTTGTCTCAATTAACTATTACATAAATATAAGAGACGTTCTTTAAGCCCAAGATTACTTGAGATTAAAACTTTAATTAGTTTTTATCCTTAATAAAGACAGTACTTAAACTTTTAATCCTAGGATCTCAAAGCCAATTAACAAATAAATCCTCAATTTTCCTATGAAAGAATGTACACATATTTGCTTCCTCATTTGCAGTTAGAACCACTGTGGTATGGAGAGATTCACTGAAAATCATATCCTGAAACATCGAAATTCTGTCAACAGGATATGTGGTCCTAATTCTGATGTCAACTGTATGGAAATGATTTATTGATCTAATAATTAAAATAGTATATTATTAAGTATTAAAACATACCATGCTTAATTATTAGAGCTTTGGTAGAGCTTAATTAGAACTTAATTCTCAGAACTAAAAGTTGAACTTGCTTTTGGATTTTTCAACCTCCTAAAAATTCATTCTCTTCATTTAAAAATAGACATCATAATAGTATCTTCTTCAAAGAATTGCTTTGAGTATTGAATGAAATAAAGCATTTAAATGCTTAACATCAAGTTAGGAAATATTAGGCAGTCACCAAATATTAGGTGTTATAGCATTACTATTATATATTTAAAAATAAGAATGAGATAGAGTAGCTGAAATGAAGATGACATTTTAAAGTATTTGCATATTAAAAAAAAAATATATATATATATATCAATGTGAGAATCATCCAAACCTGTAGAGAATTTTTATAAGAGTTTATTTGAGCCAAACAGGGTATGCCTGGAAGCTAGATCTCAATAGACTGAGAAAAATGCTTTGGAGAAAAACAGTTTGCAGTTTCTTTTATACAGTTGAGATTAAAGAGAAAAGGTAAGAAAGATTACTTGAAGGTGGGAGAAAGCAAAGCAGGGGTCAGATTACAGGATAGTTAAAATCCTGTGCTCTCTTGAGGGTACTCATGCTTTAGAAGTAGAGGTCTGAAAGTGGCATTTTAAAGGTGTGTTAATCTAGATGCACATAAACAATAGACAGGGCTTGCTTAAGGCAAGGATAAGGCATTTTCCTAAAGAAGTTATATGCCTGTAGTGTGACTACCCACCAGGACGTGCCCAGTTAGGAATTTATGATCAGATCACACTACAAGGTCACCTTCCATATTTTTATATATTTTTTGTCCACACATATTTATCTATATTTATATTGATACATCTATATAAACAGAGAGGTCTATATAAATAGAAATAGGTATTGATACAATTATACCCATTGTTAGGCTGTTGCAAATGTAAAGAATTTGCTAAGAATCTAAAATAAGTAAAATGATTCCTACTAGCTGGTAGAAAGTGTCAAAACCAATCTAAACACAGAGTTTCTGCTGAACTCTGGGCAGCGGCATTAGCCAAGGGAAGCACTAGATAAAGTCAAAGTCTACTAAATCTGGGGAATGTTATAGAAGCCTCACATAATGATGAGGCTTTAGAGGTTTACATAGCTACCATGGGGATATAAGAAATAAACTCATCTGTTCCCAGGACAACAACTAAATTTACCTATCTAAAACCTGGAACTGTGTTAAGGCACAGAAAGTCTGAGAATTTACCACCACAACTTTCCTGTCACATTTGCATTCTTAATTAATGTTTCTCATTTAATTAAAAGATAAATCTGAGATAAAGAACTGAATTTAAAATGATTTGAGTCTGAGTCATCTTTAGACTACAGTAATGACATAACATGCTCAACCCCCTGCAGACCTTTCCTTCAAAACATGTTTCAAAGTATTACCTTAGATAAAATTCCAAGGAAAACAAGAAGCTTAGAGTCAAAAATAAAAAAGTAAACAGACTTGTGAAAGGAATCAGATAATGGAATTATTTCACATAGAATAAAGATATCTGCATATAGAATAAAAGTGCACAATATAAACAGGTGAAAACTAAATGTGAAAAAGAAGCAAACATCACTTCTGGATAGGTAAACCATAACTGCAATAATTACAAACTCATTGTATGAATTACTTAGCAGATTAGACATAGTTGAAGAGATTAGTGAACCATAGGAGATACTCATATATCAGAAGGAATTAGCCGTGTTTATTATGTCTTCATAGTCCTAGGAAAAAACTGAATGTTTATAGTTGTGATATAAGATAAATTCCAAAACTGATTTTATACCTCTCAGATCAGTCCTTGTCAATTTGTTTCAGTGATCGTGCTTCTAAAAGTTAACAAATTAATGATAACCATACATTTTAAGGGTCAGCAAATCTACAAAGGACAGAATCCAGTGAGCATGCTTCTAAGCAGATGGCAACCTCCGTTACCAACATAACTTTCCCCTAACACTTTCCAAAACCTCAAAACTTTGCTTTACTCAGTGAGGCTTTACTTCTAGTGTAGCCCTCCCTAACTTAAAGAAATAGCAAATTCAGTTATCTGGTTTTAAATATCCATTGGGCTTTGCTGTTTTCCACATAGAGAATGGAGCCTAGAGAGAGGCAAAAAGGCAAAAACAAGATAAATGAGATGTGAGAGGTGAAGTGAGAATATCAGTGAGAATATCAACTGTTCAAATCAGGGATCTAGAAGAAGAGAGAGAAAAGGAGAGTGTCAATAATCAAAAAGATTATGACTGATTTTTTCAGGTCCCCAAACCCGATCCAAAAATTCTAACAAATCCCAAGCAAGAATGATTTTAAAAAGTTTTACACCTAACATGTATCTAGGATAAATTTATATGGCCAATCACAGAAGAACATATTAGAGCCCAACCAAGTAAAAAAATCAAAACAGCAGATCACCTACAAGAGAATGGCAACAAAGTATTACAGAGATGAATGGAATGATATCCTCAATATTCTAAGATAAAAATCTCTCTTAACTCTTGAATAGTATGAAGTAAATTCATCATCTTAAAGACAAAATGTTTAATTCCCTCAGAAGATATAATTATCACAGTCATTGCAACATAGTCTCAAAAAACAAAGTAAACAATTGGTAAACAAAATCATATATATTTTTAAACTGACTGTAATTGCGTGAGATTTTAAAATTATTCTTTTAAACTTTTAACACTCAAAGATAGAAGTAAAAGGGTATAAATAAGCTTGAGTAATGGATACATACAGAAATAATACCAAAGAAATGTAGAATCAACATTTTCCCAAGCATATATTGACTATTTCAGAAAGTTGACCATATCAGAGGACAGAAAATTAGATTAAATGTTTTCAAGAAATTGATAATATTCAGACCACATTATCTGACGACAAGTCAATAAAGTTTTAACTCAATTATAAAGCATACATAAGAAAAACATTTGAATATTAAAAAACAAAATTCAAAATAGAGTAGAAATCAAAATAAAAAATGTGAGAATTGTGAAAAATCTATTTAACTGAACATGTCAATTTCTTTTTTTTTTTTTATTTGCCTCTAAAACTCTGTGTTTCTCGCTCCACCTAGAACACATTGTTTTCCCAAAAATGTCTTACTTTTTTATTTTTTACCTTGGTACCTTTTTTCAAATTTCATATTTAAACTGTTTCTGTTTATTGTAAATATGTTTTATTTTTTAGTAGATTTACCATGCTATTTTTTTCATTCAAATGTTTGCTTAGTAAATATAGGCAGTAATACATTAATGATTCAGAAATCTGATGATGTTTTCAATATTATGTGAACACCATTAAATGCTACTTAACATCCAGTGTATACAAAAAGATAGAAAAATGAAATAGATCATGTGCCTATATCTGAACAAGAAACCCAAGTAAAAATATTGAAAAGTAACAATTTTGTACTTGTGGAATGTTGCAAGTACAAAAGTCCAACCATAAGTATAGATAGTAAATAAAAAGGTAAACAGAAAGCCTATGAATAATACAGCAGAAATAGAAAAAATAAAAACAAAATCTGAATTATATCAGTGCTTCATTACTTGAATATATTAGACCCTGGAAGCTATCTGTAGCATAAGACTAGCTTTCCATTGAATATATTCACAAATCATATGTTGCTATAGAATATTAATTTTGTCAAGGAAAGGTGATCCTATTTAAAACACCACTTTTGTTGACCATACAAAAGTAGTTTTGTCTGAAGTTTAATATTAAGACAGTTAATTCCAAAAATTGGAAGACGGTTTCAAGCTAGCAAGGGTTTCCAGGCATTAATATTAAAAAGCACAAATCATGGTTCTAGAATGTATGTTTCAGTTTTTTTCTTCCTCCGTCCCTCCCTATAAAATTCAGATTACTTATGGAACATATGATAACTTCTTAGAAACTTCAGAAAACTCTGTATTTTCAACATATAGTCTATGTTCATTTCTTGTGAGCAAATCACTCCCTAAGAGAAACTCAATTATTATGTGTTTTTGACACTTTTAATGAATGGCCCAGATGATGTCTGATACTTCATTAAAAATGACTCTAAAAATCTTTACATAATTCAGTTGCATGGATATGGAAAACTTCCATTTGCCCAGTCCTCCTTTTACAGAGTTCACATGAAGAACAAAAACAAAATATGAGCACATTAATGAAGCATCCAAAATAGGAAAGCAATATTTGGGCTTTTCTCTAATTCAGCAGTTTAGATGATACTACTAAAAGATGTTAAAAGTGTTTCCTTGTTGTACAAAGAGAAATAAAAGTATAAGATTGCTTAAGACACAGATATATTTTTATAACTATACTATTTCATTTCTATGCAGTAACAAATGAATATCTAAAAAGCATAAACTTCCCTTAGGGCTGAGATGTATTATGAAATACATTTAATTTAAAAAGTAGTTTTCATCTACATTTCTGTGTTCCCTTTTGATAAACATTCATTGATTTAATTCCAGAAAAAAAAAATCCATATTGCTCTGCACATTAGTGATACTAAGTTGAACATAACAGCCAGACATGGTCATTTATATCAAGATAAGAAACCTAGGCTCAGTTTTGCACTTTCTTTCAGATAATATTCATCTAAACAAATTTTATAAGATGCACAGTTATTTGAGAGATGTATTTATGATTGATAATATGAATTTTTTATATTCTCTTTTTCTTCTTGGCCATCTTAATGATACACTTGGCCATCTTGTGTTTGACTCCATTAATTAAACTATAATTCACTCATTGAATTAATACTATGCCCAACTGCTTATTTTGCTCACTATTGTTAAGCAAAGTTGAACCAGACAATTCACAAATATGGGAAATGAGTTATATGCACAAATTAATTATAACTACATTGATAGTAATCAGTAATGATGAAGTATAGGTGAAATAAATGACTTTGGTGAAGAGAGAAATAAAAAAGTTTATTAAGTAGTCAATGTACAAGACAGCATTTAAAAGTAGACCATGAGGAATGTCTATGATTTGGCCATGAGGAAAAGGAAAGAAAAAATTCTAAGAAACAGAAAAAATAAACAGAAGAAATTAGGGGATGAGTGCTACATGTGTTAAATAATGGGAACGATAGGAAACATTAGGCAAGTCAAACTGAATTTTAGCATCAAGTATATTTTATATTTTTCAAATGAATTCAGGAATTTTTTTTTCCTTTTTTTTTTTTTTTTTTTTTTTTAAGCAGGAGAGTAGAAATATCAGAATTTTGCCCTCAATAAAATCAGGATATATATGTATATGGAGTTGGTAGAAGGTGAATTTAGAGACCATGTGGATAGCCTATTGGGCAGAGGAAATAAAAAAAAAACAGGATAGAGGGGCAGATTTGAGGACCAAAATAACAGGATTCAGAAATAACTTGGATGTGAAACACAATTAGGAGAAATCAAATTAAGATTTGGACCTTCGTGATTAGGAAGATGGTAATAAAAGGGACAATGTGTAGAAAGTAATATGGGAAGGAAGTTGTAGGGAAAATCAATTAGTAATACTGGGTGTATAGGGTAGTTATGTCAAAATGGATATGCTACACTTGGGCTTGGGCGTGTAGTACTATAGTAATAGTGGTGCCCAAATGAAACCATTTTATAAGTTTTACATTTGTCAAAGGAAAATATATGGTAAATAGATTTGTGATCGTACTCTTGGATCAGAATCAAGGACTTCAGGGAAGGAGGATCTTCAGGGAATCATTTTCTCTAAAGGAAAGGCAAAATTTAAAAGTTTCTGGAAATTTGATATATTTAGAACTGAGTATAAACACAACAGCCTACAATAGGGTATTTTCTCAAATTTGCTAGAACTATTCCTGAGAGACTGTAAACAGTAGTCATACACTTTTTTTTAAATATGGACGGGCCAAGTAGTAGACATGTCACAACATACTTCATCTGCTCCTGTCTATGTATGTACACACTTAGCTTCTGTTAAGTTTATATGTCCTAGGCCAAATAAATGGGAGATGTGCTGCTTGTGTGTAGTATTTTCCTGCCATCATGTAAGCAACTTGAAACGCAGCATGGAAAGGGCAAATGCAACAGGGGACAAAAAATTAAAACAATTCTTTCTGTTATAAAAACTCTTGAGTTAAAGAGGAAAAATAATTGGAAGAGAGGATGGAAAAAGCTGGTTGTATTCGCAGTCATGGAAGATAGGAGTCTATGTATTTATATTATCTCCATTTTTATATTATATTACCAGGAATAGTAAACGTGATAGAATTTTTCAAAGGAAAACAAAATTTGGAAAATTAATTAAAATTCCAGGAAACAATTATGACAATGAAAATAAGTTTTTGCTACTAAGCAAAGTAGAAGTTGCTAACCATACACGCATAGATGAATTTGTCTGAGGAAAAATTATCCCAGGTGTTGCATCTGCTGTTGAGAGGCACTTTTGGTACATAAGGAACTTATCATGGCTACTAGAGGATTGCAAAAATAACAAATAATTTTCAACGTGCTTCCTTCAAAGGACAAAATCTATTTTCCTACCTCTTTAATCTGGGCTAGTCTTAGAAATTGCTTTGTGACATTGTACCAAGTTTTAAGCCCAGGCTCAAGAGATCTTGCAGATTCCTATTTTCCTTATTTTGGAAATCTGCAACCAGCACGTGGAAAAGCCTGCTAGATGATGAGTTGAAAATATCGAAATCACCCCTGTTATTCTGGCCAACAAACAGCCTGTTAACCATGAGATAAGTGGCTGAAGCTATATGTGTTATCCCAACAGAGATCTGCTATGTTGCCTCAGATCAGATGAACTATGCAGCCAACCCATTTAACAGTGAGCTAAATAAAATGTTGTTTTAAGCCATTAAATTTTGGAGTGATTTGTTATGCATCAAAACCTAACTAAAACTTACTAACATAAGTACCTTCCCATATTTAGAAAATATTTAATTTTGTTTTCTGCCATCAGTCTGTGTTCTCATTTCTGGAACTGGACAAGATAATTAATCCTTACTTCATACTCTTTCACACGTTTGATGCTAACTATTATACACCTAAGTTATTTTCTGTTTAGATGGCATGAGTTTAACGAAAGGCCATGCCTCTAATTAAAACAGTCAAATAGTGAAAGAAGTGATATGAGAAAACAATTCTTTTCACTGGAAATTGTCTTGAATACTTTAGGAAGGAACCCTGAAATAGAAGAGAGGATGAATTAACCTGGGTCTATGGACATAGATGGAAATGGTCTGTGGTTATATAAATGAAAATGCTTAGAGACCAGGAAGGTAATAAAAAATGAATGTGCTTCATCAGAAAGTGACAGTAGTGAACCAAAGGGAGAAGTCAACATTCAGCATAAGGAAACTAATGCTATACCAAAATATAAGCCTAGGTTTTCTCAAGTTTTGAGACAAGATAAAATTCAAATTTTATGTAAAAATCAGCAGTTTTAAATGTTAACAATTAATTCAGTTTAAAATTGTATCGGCAGTTTCAATAGAATTTTACATAACTGAACCAAATATTTGAATATTAAGAGTGTGTGTGTGTGTGTGTGTGTGTGTGTGTGTATAGAAACAATTGAGTCTGCTTTGTGAATGTATAATGATTTGGATTCTTAAAGCAGTGTAAAAAATGAATAAAGTTCTTCGGTAAGCATGTTCTAAAATGGAATGCATTAAGCACTATGAGCACAGTAGATCATACAGTTAGCTGTTTTTGTTTAATGGCGATGTTCCATTCCCACTTTTTTTCCTTCAGAAATCTAGGAGAGAAATAGCAGTAAGAATAAAGGTATATAAAATATGAAGCTCAGGGAAAAGGCTGTTTGTTGTTTTTGTTTATATTTGTCAAAATAAGCAACTAAAAGACTACTTAACAGATAATACATGTTTAATGTGGCTAATATAAAATTTTATAAAATTAATTCTATTTTCATTTTTTTATACATCTCAGATGATATTAAATAGTATCAATTTAAAATATACATATAAACCAAGTCTTGATAGCTCAGGTAAAAGATTAGAAGATTTAAGAAATGGTAAAAGGAGGAAGAAGAGAAGGAAATAGAAAAATTTTGCAGTGATGCCACTGGATATCAGAAAAGTACGACTTGCAGATTGTAGAGGCACAGAGGAGTCGCCTGCTTCATGAGTCCACACAACCTATACAGATTCTACTTGTGGATTTCCTTTTCAAATGTGGAAGTGGCAAAGGATTCACAGTGATATTTTTGCTATGTTCATAACTAATCTCTTTATAGTCTGTGATATAGCAGGGGACTTGATTGTAACTCCCAGGCTATTGATAATTGGGCATTAATGGTAGAAAATGGAGATCAAGGTATAGAAAATAATAATAAGATTTGGGGGTATCGTATACTATCAAGTTGGGAGAGACAGACAGCCAAGAGGTAGATGAGTATTTGTCATATTTGAATTGTATTCGCCTAACACATTTCAAAATTAGCCAAGATTATCAAATTACCCAATAACATAGAATAACAGGTATACATCTTCCAGTTATAAAGGCCAAAATATCATCTCAGAAAACAACTACAGAACTGAGTCCAGTAAAAATACGTTTTAATAAAAACTGTGATTTAGATTTCACGAAAATACTAGCAAAATATCCCTGAATATATTCACAATTGAATTTTTTTTTTCTTAAAAATAATGTAAGTCATAATGATCAAAATCAAATTAATAGAAAAAAATCCAGCTTTAACTTTTTAGGGGTGGAGGGTGAAAATAGCAATAGATTCCATGCTATGTTTTAGATTTTAAAAGGTAGGAAAATTTTCAGGCAACTGAAGTTTGGCCTAGATAGGACATGAGAAACCTCCATTAATTTTGTCTTTCTCAAAAATCAATAATTGGAGTTTCAATCTTCTTTAAGGGAATCTGAGTTCTTTTTCTTTCTGTCCAAAGAAAAACTTCCTGTGGTCTCTGTCCTATGATTTACAGATTGTTGGTCTGAGACATTGGGGCAGCAAGTCAATAATCTCTTTTGAAAATCCTGCTGAGACTGGGGGTCGTCTAATACAAGGCCTTCATTCAGAATCAATCTGCTATTTAGGAGCAATGTTCCTTTCTCTTGCCAGAACTACCTCTTGGGATAATTTCCTTAGAACTTCTGATAGTTCGTCATCAGCACTCACTAGAGGATGAGGAATAAAAGACTTTAAGCTTGTGAGGAATGGTTGGTATATGATATTTTGATTCTCCTGTTTCAGAATAAGAACACGCACAGATATCTGTGCTGGTTAGAGGTTAAGGAAAAATACAGTGCATTATGAATTAATAACAAATTAAGCTCTATAAGTATGCTGTCATCTTTACAATCAAAGGCTTCCTTTGTAAGTTTGCTAATGTTTTGTTATTAGTATTACTATTAACCAATTCACTACTCCCAGCTTCAAAATATAGACACAAATTGAGAAATAACAGAATAGCAAACTAACATAACAAAGAAAAAGTTAGAGGTCTCTATGCAATTGTATGTGCTGGATTCATTAACATAGTTTCCTGGAGAAGTCTTTGCTCTAATTATTATTTTTCTTCTTTTAATTTAGACAAAGTTACAAGAAATTGGTTTTCTGGTTTCTTTTTCTGTAAAAGCGTAAAAAGAACACATTAGATAGGACATTGCTCTTGTCCTGGTCACTGCAATAGCTCAAGGGTATTACTGGGTCACATAGTTAAAAGTAATTGTTGAGGCTCATCAAAGTGGCTGTGAATCATAAAGACCAAAAACAAACAAACGGACAAAAAAGAAACTCATTTAAAAATAGTTTTTTATCAACGTGGTTTGAAAAGAGAAAAGATCATGCTCAAATATATAACCTCATGTTATGTGGCAAATTCACAAAATGAATTTTGGGACAAAATTAAGTATAGCAAAGTATAATTTTTATAGCCTACATTGAACAATATACAATTGCAAAAGATTGGTTCAATGTCCAAACATTAACTTTTTAAAAAATCTTATGAACACTCAAAATTCATCTATTGCGGAAATGAATGAGACTATTTTGAGGACACAATTGAAAGTGTACAATTTAAATATTTCAATGAGTCATCTATGCATAGAATAATTATGTTCAAATTACAACATATTTTCAGATTTTACTTAGCTTTAATAACAATTATGTTTAAGAAAGTTTGCCATTAAATATTCTGGAGAAAGTATATATATCAAACAGACCAGAAATCTAATGGCAACTGGAGGCAAAATAAGTTTTTAAAAAATTATGCACATCATAAGGTATGTTTTTGATTAGGTCAATTGTCTTTAATATACAGAAAACCAAGAAGTGTCACAAAAATACCAGAATTAAGTCCCTTGAGACCCAATCACCCAAACCCATGACACTCACATTAAAAGTTATTATTATGTATTGTAATAGTGGCAAGCATGCATGATTTCAGATTTTTTGAGTATCTGGGTTAAAACCCAATCTCTTGCACTTACTAAGCTCACTGGTTCTCAAATTTTAGGATACATTAGCATCACCCAGATAATTTCTTGATTCTTGAATCCCACAATCCCAGAGTCTTGACAAGCAGGTCAGGGATGTGTTTTCATACATCAACATTTTAAACTATATTTATAAGAAATTCTGATGCAGAAGTGAATCGTTTGTGAAAAGCCATTCTAGCTGTGTCACTTTAATAAAGTTAAATAACCACACAACGCCCACTATTTATTAGTTATAAAATGCAAATAAAACTAGAGACTATCTCAAGAATTGCTTTGAGCATTAAACAAGACAATGCATGAAATGAATGTAGAACAATGCCTAGCACGAATAGAGCACTCTGTCAAAGTTATCTATTATATTTGTGGTTCTGGTTATTGTAATTTTAGTAGATGGAGTCTCCCTCTTTATTTTTAGAGAGTGATCAACATCCATGTGAAAGGGTTTTAGGGGGACTTGTATCCCTGGAGCAGAACCAAGTTTTTGTTGGGTCAAGAAGATAGACCCAACAAAACATTAGGGAACATGCTTGAGAAAACAACAACATAACCCCCCAAACAAACAAACAAATAACAAAACTAGTTTGTTAACCCTATAGTAGAAATTCTGAATAGCCTAATTCAATTTTGGCAGAATGAGAGCAGCAAGTATATAAATTAGTACAGGTATAGAGGAATCGCTGATGAGTGTGTGATCTACCACAGTTTCTTATTCTTTTTCAAACACCTTTAACACTGTTTCATTTTCTTTCACTGTCATCCCCACCCACCAAAATTCCAATGAGATTAATTGAAATGTTTGCCATTTAAAGATCTGTATAAGCATTTTTGGAGAAAAGTCACCTCATTGTGTAATACTGACACTGCTAGAAGAGTAATTATGTAGAATATTAGTCATATTGGCTAATCATAGTCATTTGGCATACTGACCTCTGCTAAACTGTCAATAACCTTGATGGCAAGGCATGATATATTTAAAAGCTTCAAATCAAAAGGAGAGTTAAAGGAATTAGAAGTAATCTAGCAACCATGTGGATCTTCCCTCTGCATGCCTTTTTCATTCATGTAGGGAGCATGGCTACTGACAGATATGGGCAAATATTTAAGCTGCATGATCAGAGAAGCAAGAAAGAATTTCTCCCAAAATAACTCCAATTAAAAATATTTCTGGGAAAATATCTGATTGCTCCTACTTGTGTCATATAACGATGCATATAGTGGTTCATTGACTAAAAACAATTGAAGGCCAGGGCGTTTATAAATGGTATTATAATCACCTATTTATTTTTTCACATCAAATACATTGTAAACTCTACAACGAAAAGTCTTGTTCACCATTACAACTCCCAACTTAGCACAGTAACAGTAAATGCCCAATAACCATGTAGTGACTAAATGGGTTATTAATTTCAAAACTTTCTGCAGTTATGATTCTGATAAGTTTCTGTATCTGATGATACACTTGTATTACTTCATGAAAGTCTACAATTTCAAAACTGACTAGTTGTATTTTTATTTCTTATATTTAGGTCCTACCTCAAATGCTTTAATTTCTTTAATCACCTCGATTACAGGAGTCTTATATCTGTAACCTCATTATCCACTTAAATTCTTCTCAGAACTAGGCATATGTATGCTATTATAAAGAGCTGCCTTATGGGTGTGAGAAAGCTTTTGTTAAGTAAAAGGTTATATGCACGTAATAAAATGACTCAAGCATAAAGCTAAAGTGGAAGCAAAACATATTTTGACCTATGTTTTTTAAAAGTTCACCAGAGCCAGATGAGATCAAGCTACTCCATTGACATTTCTCTTCCATTTTCCTTCAGGATTTCTTTACAAGAATCTTAGAGGAAAGTAACATATGGGAGAAAATGCAAGTACGTAATAAGACTGTGTCCCTTGCCAGCTGAAATTATGCTTCGACTTTTATTTATTTTTTTAAATCAGGTAGTAACAAGCGTCTGAGACAAGAATCTCTAATAACGTTAGAAAAGAAAAAAAATATCACATATAAAGAAAAGTCTTAGTTTCTAAAGTAAACCAATGTGTTCTAAATTCAAGGAAAATACAAAAAGCTTTTTAGTGTACTATAGGAAAATAAACTAAGAATGTTTACTGAGAGTTATCAACACTGCTACTGACTAAGTTATAGTCATACATTCAAAACAAAAACAAAAAACATATCCACTGTATGTACATATAATATGTTTTTGTCTGAAATACGAGTGCTTACGTAATACTTGTATATATGAGAATACATATTTATAACCTAATTTTTGTTAAAATATTATAAACTATTAGTATATTTACAGACATATAAATATGTGCTCATGTGAAAGCTATGAATATTTGTGCATCTGAATATTGATGTTGATACTAGTCCTAAACTTACGCATTAAATTATTTAATATTTTTATCAAAAAGTAAAAGTAAAACTTTTAAAACATAACACGAGAACCATTTATTTTTTACAGCAAAGTGTAAGTTGTAATTTCCCTGTTATCGCAGTAGAGTATGACACTAATCCATAATTACAGGCTTCATTTTGCCATAATCATCAGTGCTGATTGAGTGGCTATTGAAATAACTGATCTATGATAAGTCAGAATGGTCATGAGTCAGCCAGCGTAGGCATTTAAAAGCTAAAATGTTTCAGCTTTGACAGAGAGGAGTTCATACTTATTGAGACTTTAGTAAAACCACCCTGAATATACCTAACAGCATCCTTCTTCTCCCTAAACTCATCAATTTAATTCATTCAAAATAACTCTCTCCCTAATAGTCCAGGAAAGGTCATTGGTCTTCTGACAATCTTCGAGGGATTCTAGAGTTTGATTAATCTCTCCACTTTGATATTCCAGACTTAGCAATGAGTTTGATCCCTCCCAATCAATGATCTATGGTAGCTACAAAGGTGAACAATCAAATTGCAAATGAGGGAGCCTAAGGGAGTTAAACATGTCATTCATTCATTGTCTAGTCAAAGGTTCATCATAAGACTGACAAGCTTAATTTGAGGTGCTATGAGAATTCCATAAGTCACACAATTTCTCAATTCTGAATTATTGAAGAGGTCTATTTTCATTAAAAAGGTAGTCTAAATAACACTATACCTATACATAAATTTAAATGTATGTAAAACTGTATAATATATAAATATGAATCTATATAAAACCGCAAAATACAGTTTGAGTCAGACTATACTTATATGTAAGTATAAATGTATATAAAACTATGTTATGTAAAAATGTAAATGCATATAATATAAATGTATGTACTATAAGTATATATAAAACTATGATATTAGAATTTTAAGACTTGATTCAGTGATGCTAAAAGTGAGGTGGGTAGATCATGAAAATCCACAAAATACCCAGTTTGTTTTTCTTCATGTGCTGCCCTTCCTGAGCCAGTTATCTAAACCATTTGACTTGTTTTTAGTGGTTGGCCATTAGGATGGAGAAAAGCAGTCAGATTCAGGAGAAATGTAAGAGATGCATGCAATAGAAACATTGAATTAAATGGCTGATGAAAAGAAAGTTCAAAGTTTAGTTTTGGTACAGCTGCATAGATGGTGAGACATTTTATCAGGATACTGAATTTCGTTCAAAGGGAAACTATGAGCTCATTTTTGTATATGTTCAGTTGCCAGTGATGTTGAAATGAAAATGTTAAACAAATGTAAGTTAAGTTTCTCAAGTTCATGTACTAGATCTTCTAGGCTTGGATTTTAACAAACTTTAGTATAGATTTTTACTTGTATAAAGGCACAAATTATTCATGATACAAGGCCATAGGATAGTGGTAACAAGTTTTTAATCTGCCCTGCATTAACTATATTGTCTTAGGACATAGAACATTACCTTACATCATAACTCTCCATTAAGAAATATAGATAAAAGCTCTAGAACTGTGGAAAAACAAAACCATTGTCTAAGATTTCAGCTTTTTAACATTAGCCTGTCTACACAATGAGACACTTTCTATTACTTTCAATAGTTATCTTTTTAATTGCCAAATTTAGTTAGGAAACCTTTAATAACTTCCCCAGTCACAAAGAAGGCAAATCCGTAAAGATTTTCAAGAGAAACGTGATAGATAGATAGATAGATAGATAGATAGATAGATAGATGATAGATAGATTAAACTCCTGAGTTTTCTTCTCTCCTTCATATTTCTATTCCTTCTTACAAATAAGCAAATTAATTAACTGCTTCTCACAACCCTAAAAAGCTAACATATAAAAAAATACAGTATACAAGATCACCCAGAGAGTACATGTCTATTTTTTTCTAAACCTGAAAGTGTTTATTTAGAAATTTTACTAAATGAAAGCACTTTCAAAAATTTTGGGGAAAAAAAAATCTATGTTATATATCACATAGGCTATTAATTTTTTCTTTTTCTAAATTTCAAGATCTTTTTATCACAACTAAAAACACTGAACTATCATGGCTATTCCTGAATTAGGCATTTTTCTTTCTTTTTTAAAAATTTTATTTATTTATTTTAATTAAAGTTTATTGGGGTGACAATTGTTAGCAAAGTTACATAAATTTCAGTTGTACAATTCTGTAATACATCATCTATATATCACATTGTATGTCCAGCACCATATATTTGATCCCATTTACCCTCATCTACCATCCCCCTCCCTTCTTACCCTCTGGTAACCACTAAACTATTGTCTATGTCTATGAGTTTGAACATGTGGTATATATACACAGTGGAATACTATTCTGCAATAAGATGAAATAGTGCCATTTGCAGCAATTGGATGGATTTGAGATTATTATGTTAAGCGAAGTAAGTCAGACAGAAAAAGTCAAGAAACATGATTTCACTGATATGTGGGATATAAAACTGAAAGCAACAAAGAAACTAGACAAAGAAACAAAAACTCACAGACATAAACATTTTTAAGGAAGGTTTGGCTAAGTGCTAATTAAATGCTTGCTGATTCCCTTTACGTTTCCTGAGGGTTTACTCTTTCTTCAAAGTAACATCACCTGAAATCATAATACATTTGCTGTTTAGTACTTTTGTTCTTGCTAGTTCAGAACATCCTTATCTGATTTTGAAAAGAAACTTAGATCAAAAGCAAATGCTATCAGATCACAATACCAATCAAATCCTTAACTCTCCCTGAAAAACCATTAGTAACTTTTTAAAAATACCGGTAAATTGATTAAATCAAAAATAATTTAGGTGAAATTACAAAGCCCTACAATTATTTCCACCAAATGAGTAGGGCCTACATATGGAAGAAAAGAACAACAAATGCTATTTCAATTGAGTTATTACAACATATGGATATTATCCAAAGCCATTTTAAATGCAGTCCTTAAATTTGTATTTCATTATATGTCCTTTTAAAAACATATCCCCGAATTTTCTTTTAGAATGGTGTTGCAAAATATATGTAGTATCATTGACCTATTATTCATCAGATAGAACCTACTACGGGGTAGACATTTTGTTAATTACTGAGATTTGATATTAAGCAAAAAACATATTGTCCCTGTGTTCATAGACCTTATTTTCTACAAAAGAGGTAGACAATTAAAGTAAAATAAATAAATAAATAAATAAATAAATAAATAAAAGTTAATAAATTACAATTGAGGTGGTATAAATTTATGGGAGTTCACAGCATGAGCAACTAATATAATCTGTGGGATTAAGGGAGGGTAGGAATATTTATAACTTCCCAGTATTTGTGGAATAGTAATCCAGTTATGTGTCACTGATGTAAATTACTTCCTTCAATCTTTGTTACTATCGTTGCTCAGTGTTCTATTTCATGGATTACTGAATTAAGACTTGGTATTAAAATTGTGATTTACCCATATCCCCCTTACCTTACCGCTTCAGTATGTGCAGGACAGACCTCCAATTGCCAGTGTCGTGCGGGGAGGCCTGCAGGGTCTCTGGTCCCGCTCCCCACATAACGCAGGATATGGTGAGGCCAAAAAGGAACACCCACGGAGCCATAGGTAGGGGAGTCATACCACTACGGTCTCACTGGAGGCTGGGTTCACTGGACATGCGACCTGCTGTCCGTTTTGTCTGCAACCCACCGACGACTCTCTTTCACTCTCCTTCACTCCCCTCGGCTCTCCTTTGTAGCCACAGCAGTTATATTAGCGGCTAATTGGCTAACTGGCTACAGCTGACGGCCAATCAGCCACAGCTGACGGCCATCTACTACCTGAGCCAGCACCCCTCCACGTGAGGCCGAGAGCCTGTAAACTACTTTCTGGGGCTCTGTCCCCACAGCCAGTACCTGAATTTCTTTGCCTGGTGTTCCTTTGGCGTTTGGCATCTGTCATGCGGGAGACCCTGCTCGCTGTACCATTTGTCAGGCGGGGAGGCCTGCGGGGTCTCTGCTCCCGCTCCCCGTACAAGAACGCAGGATATGGTGAGGCCAAAAAGGAACACCCACGGAGCCATAGGTAGGGGAGTCATACCACTATACTCTCACTGGAGGCTGGATCCACACTGTCCACAAACCGCCATCCACACTTGCCAGCCCAGCCGCCATCTTCTTGCTAGCCCCCATTCTTCCTCTCTTCTCTCTGCTAGCGTAGCCACAGCAGTTATATTAGTGGCCAATGGCTCACTGGTTACAGCTGACGGCCAACTAGCCACAGCTGATGGCCATACAATCACAGTTGATGGCCATTTACTACCTGAGCCAGGCACCTATCTATGTGAGGCCGAGAGCCTGGAAACTTCTTTCTGGGGCTCTGCCCCCACAGCATCTTATCCACCATTGCAGTAATCTAGATGTACCACGGAGTTAGCATCCCTGAAGAGCAGCTCTCAACCAAGACCACATGGAAGTCTTTATAGCCTCAGCAGCTTGGCCCTCAGGCGAGATAATTCTGAGTCAGATGTTCTATATTGGATGTCAGAGTTGAGTTCCTCACTAGGTTAAGATTCTTTTATCCACACAGCTGCTTGCTTGACTGTTAATATTTTATTATCTGTGTTCTCCTTCTAGTCTCATTTCCATATCCTCCTACATTTATTTCCTGGGAACTTCCCATATAAACTCTTTGCACTGCAATACTTGTCTCAGCATATGCTTCTGGGTAAATCCAAGATAATAGACTTTAAACCAGTGATTGTATGATTTTACCAATTTTACCATTTTGTGTATGATTCTTAATTAACTTGTGAATTAGTTAATTTATCAGACTCTGCTCATATATTGTTTCTGTACTGTCAGTTTTGATATTTAATTACTGCTCCTGGCCACTTTGAGTGTGTATGTCACTCACTCAAAATAGTGGTATGAATTTTCTAGGAAAGAGGATTTATATGATTTTATTTTTTTTACTAGTTCCAAAACTTAAAAAAATATGTAAAACATAAACAAATACATGCATAAATATGAGATTTTTATAACCTGAGGAGATGAAGAACTAAAGTGATAGGTCAATGAAGGCAGGGTGCCAATTTTTGGCTCACTATTCAATCTCAGCCCTTAACATGAGACAGGTACTTAATAAAAATCACTAAATATTTTGTAAATAAATGGCTTACAGTCAAATATGAAATAATCATTGAGATTGTTTCTAAAGACAAGATAGCATTGCAGGATTTGAGACTATGCTATTGGCCATTTTTGCTTCTTTAAAAAAATGTGTTGTGTATCAATGTTAGTGAGCATACAACTTTAGAAACTTCAGGTGCCTCAAACAAGTGAAATGACTATCAGATTAAAGGGGATTGTGATTTATATCACCTGTAAGACACCATGAACTGACAGAGAAGAGATATAGGCAGAGCCCATGCTGTTTCTTATGGTGCGATAGTAGTTAGTGTAGCAAAAAGGTTACTGCCATTCATTTAAACAAAATGGGCATTTTATGTACCTTCACTGTCAGACAAGATGCAGTTGAACAATGCTTTTGTCGAATATTATAAAGGGCATGAGTGATGGGGGTGGGGAATGAGGCAAGGAGAGAGAAAAAGCTATTTCATCTATTTATAGTCAACCCAAGAGAAAAAGCTATTCTTTCTAGTGTAGTATCAAGTGACTTTTCAAATGACCCCTGCACTTTCTCCTCAAAGAAAATCTTTGTAGGTGGGCGATTCAAACATTTATTTATCGATTCAATGGAGAACTTAAAAAAAGAAAAATATTAGGGCTTCTTGGCAATATGTTGTTTTACTATCCTTAGAACAAAAGGAACTAGAATTCATATATTTACTAAATAGGGTGCCCTGTTTGGGAAGCACAGCTATTTCTAATAACATATGAATAACTAATATTTACTTTGTAATTAGTTTCCTAGGGTGACCTAAGGATTTAAATAGATCTTGAGCTTCTCATGTTTTTACGTATAACTATAAAGGAATATGTTGTTGGAAATAACTAATTGGTTTATTAATTTCAGCAATATTGACAATAATTAACAATTACCATGGCCTAGATTTTGAGTAATTAACTTATACTAAACAAGAGACTTGTCAAATAGTTTGCATTCACCTGATTTTATCTTCACAGCTGCACAATAGAGACTGCTATCACTATTCCCATTTTAAAGACAAGGAAAACTAGGTCTTCTAGTGGTTAAGCAAATTTCCCAAAACCAAACTACTAGGGAATACAATTATTATTAAATTATGATAAGAACAAATAGAACAGCTAAATAACTTAACATTACTTGGGCTTATAAAAATTTATTAAAAACAAATTTTTGGGATTCTTCTGAAAAATATAAGACATAAAACAGTGTTTGGGTAAGGTTTAATGATACCAAGTACAAAATCACTTCTGTTCATTCACCCTTGGGACAGAAAATTTTAGTGACATAGTAGTGTGAGTGCATCACTATGTGGAAAGGCATAAAATCTTTATTTGTAAACAGCACACAAAAGCAGGAAAAGTATCAATTTCTGTACTGGCATCTAACTCGGAAAGCTGTGGGCTCTAGTAGAAAAATCTTGCTTCATTGTATGTTTTTTATATCTTGGAACGCCAACTGAAAATCTGTTTTTTATAATATTACACAAACTTTTTTACTGGGCTCATTTGAGGGACAAAGTAACTAAAATATAATCATTATCATTAAGTTTTAAAGAAGCAATTAAAAAACATACTTTTCTTATATTTGTTTCACTTTTTTCCATGAATAATAGGGTATTTCAGAATATTTGGTAAAAGTTTGATGTAGGCATGTGGAGAATGAATTCCAAAAGACTAATCCTGCCTCTTAGGGAATAAAAGGTGATGAGGCCAGCTGCTCCCTTCTCTGGATCTAATTCTAAATGACAAGAATGTCTTGACTGATGATATCATGGACTTGATTACATGAATGTTTATTTTTGAGTGAAATAGAATTGCTAAGGCATTTTATTAGCGGAAGGTCCGCAGAGACTGAAAAAAATCCTAAAGTACATTAACCAATGCATTTAATAATTATCTTATAAAAAGAGTGATAATGTATGTAAACCTTTCCTCAAAATATCTGACACAATTGTAATAAGACATACTGATCATAGTCAGGACAATTTGTTATTACTTAGGAACGGGCAAAATGATGGCATAATGGGAACAGTAAAAAAAAAAAATTGAGAGGGTGAGAAACCAGGAGACAAACAAATAAATAAAAAGGGAAGGTGAAGTAAAGTAGGAATGGATTAAGAAACTTCAAAGTTAATTTGGAAAAGGGTGCCTGCTATGCAGCTTGATGTAAAACACATCCTATGGGTCAAAGAAGATCTCCTTAAATGTGCTAAGCTGGACTGCACAGAAAAGGAGGGAATAATTACAATGAGAAGCAAATAATGATTATTTATATACCTAACATTGGCCACGGGGAAGGATGATGAGTATCATCTGTTGAGTACCATAAATTCAACAAGGAAGACTTTTAAAGACTTTGTAGAAATGATGTACAAACTCTGAGATTGAAATTATCAAGATAAATGATCAAATGATACTATTACAAATTATCCTCAGTAACAATGAAATACTCATATAAGTATCCAAAGAAATCGATGTGGCTATTAATGAAGCTCTCCAGTAAACTCATATTTTAAAGGGACACTAATAATTTGATGGAAAGTCATACAGAGAAAAGCAAACATGAGAGTATGACATGCACCTTTAAGCACTAATATGTATGTGGGATATAAAACTGAAAGCAACACAGGAACAAGACAAACAAATGAAGAAACAAAAACTCATAGACACAGACAATAGTTTAGTGGTTACCAGAGGATGGGGGGCGGGGAGGAGGGTTGTAAATGAGGGTAAACGAGGTCAAATATATAGTGATGGAAGGAGAACTGACTTGGTGGTGAACACATAATGTGATAATATAGATGATATATTACAGAATTGTACACCTGAAATCTATGTAATTTTACCAACCATTGTCACCCCAATACATTCTAATAAAAAAGAAAAAAAAAGATGAGAACTATATGAACTTCTCAAATAATTTGTATTTAGAGTAAATATTCATAAAAATGGAAGAGTTGAATAGAGAACCACATTAAAACAATGGTTTGACAATATCAAGTGGAAAAAAGATGAGATCATAATACAGATGTGTCTACTATAAGTTAAAAAGAGCCTCCTATCTTGATGAATTATAATTTAGGTACTCAGAAATTTAAATAATAGCCCATAGGGGGTAAATGATGTTTGATATAAGATTTGGAAGTTAAGTGGCCCATATTACAAATTGGAGATGGTTGAATAGAGACGATAAACAAAACATTACAGGTATACAGGCTGATTATATTGAGTACCACTGTGGACTTCAGTTGATTTGGCTTATAAACAGCTCAAAATATTTTTTGAAAAATGATTCAGAGGATAATGGGGGAGAGGAGTGGTAGATGAGGACAAAGGGGATCAAATATATGGTGATGGAAGGAAAACTAACTCTGGGTGGTGAACACACAATGGGATTTATAGATGATGTAATACAGAACTGTACATCTGAAATCTATGTAACTTTACTAACAATTGTCACCCCAATAAACTTTAATTAAAAAAACAAGGGAAAAAAGAGAAAAACAGTTGACTGATAGTTGTAGCACAATTAGGGGTTGTTGGCTACCGATCTGGAGAGTTTCCATCATGCTGAACTGGAGATGAGGAGATGTAGGGAAGAACTGGATTGTAGTTCACATGTCTCCTTCTCTTACTATTCTACCCAAATTTAGTAGATTTTGTTCAACAACTGTTTCTTCTTTTATTTATTTATGCCCTTAGAAACATTTTCATAATTTTTTAGTTGTGTTTTTTAATACTTTTTACCATTTTGCTGGGAAACAAATCTATGAAGCTCTTCATGCTGACATCCAAGCAGTGAATCCTTCCGTGAGAGTTATTTCCTTAAAACAGAAACCTAATCTCCAAAAAAAGCACCCGATGCTTTAAATTCTTGGCCAAAAGTTAACTCTCCCCAGCTCCTGTTATCTTTTTCTAGACTTTCTAGATACCTCATATAAGAGGAATCAAACAATATTTGTTTTTTTATATCTGGCTTATTTCACTTAGCATAATGTTTTCAAGGTTCATTCATGTTGAAACATGTATCAGAATTTCATTCCTTTTTAAGGTGGAATGATACTTCATTGTATGTATATACCACATTTTGTTTATGCATTCATCTTTTGATGACATTTGGGTAATTTTCAACAGAGCTGGCTGTTTTTTCCACCTGTATTTCTAGTTATGCATGACAAGACAAGTATGTTAGTCCTTCAGATACAATCCAGACAGGTTCGAAGAGATTTATACAATAATTTGCAAATAAAGACCGCTCTATTCCTTCCAGTTAAAAAAGGGGAAATGGGAAACAGATTACCATCATATAAGAATAAGACCATCAGTGCACCAGGGAGAGGGCAACAATGAGTAAAAATACCATGAAATGTACAAATGTTTTTCTTTTTCTTTAAGATTTTTATTAAAATATAGCTAACATACAGCATTACATTAATTTCAGGTATACACTATGGTTATTTAAAATTTATATACCTTGAGAAGTGATTATTATGATAAGTCCAGCACCCATCTGACACTATACCACGCTATCACAATATTATTGACTATATTTCCTATGCTGTACATTACATCCCCATGACTTATTTGTTTTATACATGGAAATTTGAACCTCTTACTCACCTTCACCCTTTTCCCCCTTTTTAAATTTTTCAATTACAGTTGACATTCAAAATTATTTTATATTAATTTCAGATGTACAGCATAATGGTTAGACATGTAGATTATAATTTAAGAAGTCATCTTCCTTACTAGTCTAGTACCCACCTGGTACTATACACAGTCATTACCATATTGTTGACTATATTCCCTGTGCTTTACTTTACAACCCCTTGACTGTTTTGTAATAACCAATTTGTAATTTTTAATCCCTTCCATTTTTCACCCACTTTCTAACCTCCCTCACATCTGGCAACCATTAAAATATTCTCTGTATCTATGAGTTTGTTTTTGTTTTGTTTGTTTGTTTATTTTGTTCTTTAGATTTCACATATAAGTGAAATCACATTGAATCTGTCTTTCTTGGTCTGACATACTTCACTCAACACAATATCCTCCAGGTCCATCCAGGCCACCACAGATGGCAAGAACCCATTTCCTTCCATGGCTGAGCAATATTCCATTTTATATATGAATATATAACACCTCCCCTTTATCCATTCTTCCACTTACAGACACCCAGGCTGCCTCCACATCGTGGCCATTGTGAACAATGCTGCAATGTACATATAAATGCACAAATCCCCTTAAAGTAGCATTTTGGGTTTTTTTGGATAAATACCCAAGAGTAGGATTACTCATTTCTCCTTTGTCTCCTTTTATAGCCTTTGTTTAAAGTCCATTTTGTCTGGTATAAGCACTGCCACCTCAGCTTTTTTTTCTTTTTTTTTTTTCATTGTCATGAAATGTCTTTTTCATCACTTTACTTTCAGTCTCTGTGTGCCTTTTGATCTGAAGTGAGTCTCTTGTAGGCAGCACGTTAAGATCTTGTTTTCACATCCATTCAGCCACCCAATATTTTGATTGGAAGACTTAATTCATTTACACTTAAAGTAATTGTTGACAGATATGTAGTCATTGTCATTTTATTCATATTTGTTATGTTTTTTTACTTTTCTTTCCTTTCTTTTTTTTTTTTTTATCTTAAAAGAAGTCCCTCTAACAATCCAAGTAATACTGGTTTAGTGATGATGAACTCCTTTAGCTTTTCCTTACTGAGAAGTCATTATCTGTCCTTCAATTCTAAATGATAACTTTACTGGGTAGAGTAATTTTGGTTGTAGATCCTTTTCATCACTTTGAATATTTCATGCCAATTCCCTCTGTCCTGCAAAGTTTCTGTTGAGAAATTATCTGACAGTCTTATGGGCACTTCCTTGCAGGTAACTAATTGCTTTTCTTTTGCTGCTCTTAAGACTCTCTCTTTGTTTTTAATCTTTGGCATTTTAATTATCATGTTTTTTGTTTGTTTGTTTGTTTGTTTTTATGTGGGCCTCTTTCGGTTCATCTTGTTTGGGACTCTCTGTACATCCTGTGTTTGTATATCTATTTTCTTTGCCAGGTTAGGGAGTTTTCAGTCATTATTTCTACAGGTAAGTTTTCAACTCTTTGCTCTCTCTCTTCTCCTTCTACCCTGTTTCCCCGAAAATAAGACCTAACCGTACCATTAGCTCTAATGCATCTTTTGGAGCAAAAATTAATATAAGACCCGGTCTTACATTATATTATATTAAAATAAGACCGGGTCTTATATTAATTTTTGCTTCAAAAGATGCATTAGAGCTGATGGTCCGGCTAGTTCTTATTTTCGGGGAAACACGGTAGTACTCCTATGATGAGAATGTTGGTACGCTTGATGTTGTCCCAGATCCCTTAAACTATTCTCATTTTTTTGGATTCCTTTATATTTTTTGGATTTCTTTACCTGATTGGGTGTTTTCTGCTACCTTATGTTCACTCCTGTGCTTCATCTAATCTATTATTGGTTCCCTCTAACGTATTCCTTATTTCAGTTATTGTATTCTCTATTTCTGACTAGTTCTCTTTTATGTTTTCTATCTCAATTTTTATGTTTCTTATCTTTTTGTTGAAGTTCTCACTGAGATCAGTGAGCATCCTTATAACCAATGTTTTGAATTCTGCATCTGATAGATTGCTTGTCTCCATTTTGTTTAGTTCTCTTTTTGGAACATTGTTCTGTTCTTTCATTTGAGACATGTTCTTTGTCTCCCCACTTTGGCTGTCTTCCAGTGTTTGTTTCTATGTATTAGATAAGGCTGCTATGCCTCCCAGTCTTAGTAAAGTGTCCTTATTTGTAGATGTCCTGTAGAGCCCAGTGGCAGAGTCTCACTGGTTACCAGATCCGGGTCCTCCAGGTGTGTTCCTTTCTGTGGATTTGTGTGCCCTCCTGTTGTGGTTGAGTATTGTTTCCATGTCAATGGGAGAAATTGACCCTCGGGCTGATTGGTTGTGAGGACTAGCTGTGGCTATAGTGGAGGAGCTGTTGTACAGGGGCTGACACTATGGAGCATGGTTTGCTTTAGCAGGGCTCTGGTGGTGCCCATTTACCCTATGGGTGTGTCATCCTCAGAGGTGGCCTGGTGATGCTCCAGCTTGGTCTGAATCTGGCCCCTGGGAGTGACAGCCCCAGAGCTTCCTGGGAGGGGTCTTGCTGCAGGCCAAGTTCAGCCGCTGCCTATGGCCTGCCCAGGACCAACTGGTATGAGCCACTTTTAAAGCAATCTGCAGATGGCTGCAACTTGCAGTGGGATTGGAGGTGAATTGAGAGACCAAGTTGCAAACCAAGGCTGGCTGCCACTAGTGCCAGGCTTGGAGCTGCTCAATCAGTGGTATGAGATATGTGTGAAACCATGTACTGTTTTTTGGGTTTTGTGAACCTTGGAGAGATTTTAGGAAAGTCTGAAGCACGAGTCAAGACAGGCTCTTTGTATAGTAAAGCCACTGGAAGCAGCTTGGGTGTACCTGAAAGTTGGGTGGGGTCTCAGAAAATCACCAAGGTGAGGCAGACGAAGGGTGTTAGCCAGGTTGATGGAAACTCAGAAACGACAGCCTGCACCCTGCACCCTGGGAGGGAGAAGGACTCAACAAAGAAACAATGGATACTGCCAGACTTCTATCTGGGAGAAAGCTGCCCCTCAAGCCCTCTCTCTGAAGCCAGACCATTCAGTTCTCCCTGTGTGTCTCTGGTACCTTTGAAGCTGCTGCCCCAGCATTGGAGCTCAGTGTGAGTGAGTACATCAGCAAGTAAATCTGTACATGGGCCCCTTAAGAAGAGCACCTGGGACTACAGATGCCCTTCATCTCACTCAGCCACAATGTCTGCTGGTTTTCACAGCCAGAAGTAGTGGGACTTCTCTCCTTGGCACTAGAGCCCTAGGCTGGAGAGCCTGGTGTGAGACTGGGACCGCTTACTCTTCTGAGGTTGACCTCTCCCAATTTTTAAGTTCACACGTGGGTGTGGGACCAGCCTGTTCTGTGCCTCTGCCTCTCCTACCAGTCTCAAGGTGTCTTATTCTATATGTCCTTAGTTGTAGGACTTTGGTTCTGCTAGACTTCAAGTGATTCTCAATGATGGCTGTTCTATAGTTTAGTTGTAATTTTGATGTGGTCATAAGAGAAGGTAAGCAAAACATTTTCCTATTCCGCCATCTTGACTGGAAATCCAACGTCTTAATATTGTGAAGATAGTTTTTTCTTGATTGGGCCTTTGTCTCACTGCTACAAACCTTTGATTGTTTTCTAGAACTCCTATAGTGTCTCTTTTCTCGAACTCTTACTTCAGATAGCTTATGGTTGTTTTTTTTTATCTTTCTTTAGGAGAATGTGTGCTTGGGGATTCCTAGTCTTTTTTGCTGATGTTACTCCTAACATATTTTAAATTAAGCACTGTACTACCAGTATATACTGTACTATATATTAAATAGAAGAAAAATAAACCTCTCTAAATTAAGTGTATTAACAACAACAACAAAAAAGTTAGAAATATCAAATTTCCCCATCACCTCTTGCTGATTTTATGCTTCTTCCCCCAGGATAGAAGGCTATTGTGGCCTTGCTCATTCCTTTTCTTTGAATACGTATAGCTTTTGGTAGGACCACATGTTAATGAGTTTTCTTAGACAAAGGCTCTCCTCTTAGAGTCTTGCCCTAAAATGAACAGAAAGAATAGACTGGGGTATCAGGGTGTTATCAAAGAAAATGGATATAGGGCAACCACAGAAAGAAAATTGTAAAAAAGAAACTCAAATCCTTTATGTCCTTACTCCTTCCCAAATCTCATAAAATAATCATTTTATTTCTCATTGTTCCATTTCATTCTAGGATTGGGAAATGGAGCAGAAACGGGCAGATTGCCCAACTAGTATTATAATTATATATGAACTTCACTTGTTTCGCCTGCATTCTGCTTTAATCCAAGCTAGCTTTGTTTAGCCTGATAGAACTATAACTCTCATGTATTCTTTCCCTCAGACCCTCCTACTTGTACGTATACTGTATGTACACTCCTTTTAGTCATTAAGCACTTAGGGCATTAGATTCTGGTCTGTGTCAAACTCACTTAAAAATAAAGCTTCAGGTCTATCAACCATGACCAAGCTACACAAACTTCAAACAAGAATAAGATTTTAGTCAAACAAAGATAACACCTTGGCCTCAGTTATGTTTCAGCTTCAGACTCATGAAAGCAGAAGGGCCCCACAGACCACATCCCCTGGGAACCAGATCAAACAATGCCATGACTGACACCAGGACCTGAAGCTATGATAAATTGCATCCTATCTTATCCCAACCAATCAGTAGAACCCGAGACTCCAACTCCCACATGATTAATGATTTTTTCCTTATATATTAGAGACCATCCGGAGAGCCAGGTTTTTGAAAGCACTTAGCTTGTCTGGGTCTCTGGGCTTAGCACCAACTCCTTAATTAAATCTTTATTTTCTTTGCTGCAAATTCCTGCTTGTGTCTTCTTTTGGCTTGGCTGTGAGAAGGCAAGTGGACTCTTTGAGTCTACAGTAACACTATGAACTCTATTAGTTGATTTTTCTTTGAGATATGTAATTAATATTAAACTTTCTCTTCCCTAGCTGAGATATATTGAACACCATAGTTATCTTTTATTTATAATATGATTTTTGTTTCAAACATGTAAGTTGCAAATCCTGATTATTTGTGAACATTAGAGACATTTTTTTGTTTTAATGTTAAACAAGGAAAGATAAAAGCATCTTGTGAGAGATCCCTACTATGTAGCCTACTTCCCTCATTAATCCCAATCCCAAGATTAAGTAATTACATAACTGCATTATATACATGTTATAAATTTAGGGATATTTTAAAGGCAAAGTGCAATTTAAACATATCAAATATTAACAGAGAACAAAATGATACTATCATGAAGAATATTATGGTTAACCCTATCTCCAGATATTAAATTAGTGGAGAATTTTCAAATAATGTCATCTTCTAACCAAGGTAAAATTGTACATTTAGTATGTCCCAAGATCATGTCATAACCTTAACCAATTAATTATTAAATTTATTTTCCTCAGTATTCTGGGACATTCTTTCTCTTAAAATATTTATTTCCAATTTAAAAATAAAGAGAAAATTTAGAAGTTCTATTGTCATAAATTAATTAAGTCTCATTTTCATATACCATATATATATATATATATATATATATATATATATATATATGTCAGGAAGTGAGCTGTGTTTTCAGAAACATCTTAGCATTTAGTTCTTTTCAAATTGTTCATATTAAAATACAGTAAGATTTTTTGATGCCTTATTAAGCTTATGTTATAACAATCATTTTTCTGTTGTTTATATGTGTATGTTTATACAAAGGTTGTAGTTTAGCATGAAAATTTAATTATTCCTTGGTTCCCCAATTTAAACATAATTTAGAATATAAACATTGTTTTAAAAGTGTCATCTTCAAAATATTCAGAAAGAAAATTTTGCCAGTATCTAATAGCCACTGTGTTATATTTAAATGAATTTGATGGGCTTTATAAGGCATTTAATCTTTACGCTTGTATCGTGACAGAAACCATCTGGTTGAAAAACCAAAAAATGAGTTATTTAAGTACTGGAAATATCTGAAAGTGTGAAGACGTTTGATCTTTGTCTTTAATTTGAAATATAGATCTTTATAAGAAATAGCTATAATAAAAGATATTCAAGAATCTAGTGGAAAATATGTCTCTTTTCTAGTGGGAAATTCACACTTTCTGCATGCTATCATTTCTAATATAGCCTTATTTTCTTGTGGATTGTTGTTCAATGAATGCTTGTTGATTATACTTCTAAAATTCTTCTTGGTGTAGACAATGTTATAAATACAGAAATGTAACAACTAGTTGAGGTAAGCTGTAGTATTTATAATATTATATCTTTTCTGTAATATGTTCACTTTTATTCTAGTATTTTTATGTTTTTCATGAGTTTGGAGGAGTCAATTATGACATTTAAATTAATTATGTTTTGAACATTAAAGAGTTATTACATTAAAATAATTATCCCTTATTAGCTTATCATTTCCCCGTGAATGATCTGAACTGTTGCCATTTTATCTTCAAAGAGACGTAACTTTAATGTGTAAATAGGCACTCCAAGAATAAAACAAATAAACTTAGATGTGCCTATTTAGAACAGGAATGTTAAAATATGGGTGAAATCTCTGTAGCAAATTGCAATTTACATCCTAAGGGATAAGATGCGGAGATAACTGTAACCCAATGAACAGAGAAAGGAAATGATAGTTAAATTACAAAGGAAATACAGATGTTAGGGCAAATAACTAGAAGCAAGAATATATTAATCTTCAAATATTGAAAGTAAATAAAGATAGATTGGGAAGTTGATCCTAAGAAATAAAAACAGATGAAGTAGTGAGAAAAAAAAAATTATGAAAAAAAATGTTCTCTTTCACTCCCATGTTCATAAAAACAGGAACAAACTATTCATTTTAAACTGAAAATCTTATGTAGTAAAGAGAATTGGACTTTGGAGAGACACAGACTTGGGTTCGCAAGCAAGCTCACTAATAAGTTATGGTAGGTTTTTTTGTTTGTATGTTTGTTTGTTTGTTTTGTTTTTAAGCAGTTTAAGGTTAATAGTAAATGGAGGAGAAGGTATAGAGATTTCCCCATATAACCCCTACCCACCCCAAACATGCACAGCCTCTCCCATTATAGACATCCCCAACCACAGTGGTACATTTTAATAATTGATTAACCTGCATTGAAATGTCATAATCACCCAAAACAAACAGTTTACATTATGAGTCACTCTAGGTGTTGTACATTCTGTGGATTTAGAGAAATGTATAATGACATAGTATTATACAGAATAGTTTCACTTGCCCTGTAAATCCCCTGTGCTGTGTCTAGTCATCCACCCCACCCCACATCCAAGGCAATCACTGATCTTTTTATTGTCTCCACAGTTTTGCCTTTTCCAGAATGTCATAGAGTTGTCATATAGTAATGTCATATAGTAATCATACAGAGCCTTTTACCCTGGCTTCTTTCACTTAGTAATATGTATTTAAGATGCCTCTATATCTTTTCATGGCTTGATAACTAATTATTTTTTTAGCACTGAATAATATTCATTGTTTGGATGTACCACAGTTTATTTATCCATTCACCTACTGAAGGATATCTCAGTTACTTCCAACTTTTGACAATTATTGAATAAAGATGCTATAAACATCCATGTGCAGGCTTTTGTACAGACATAAGTTTTCAACATTTTTGGGTAAACACCAAAAAATATAATTACTGGAGCATATGATGAAAGCATATCTAGTTTTATAAGAAACCATGAAACTGTCTTCCAAAGTGGCTGTAGCATTTTGCATTCCCACTGGCCTTTTGCTTCACATCCTTAGTAGCATGTGGTGTTGTCAATGTTTTGGAGTTTGCCCATTCTAATAGATCTGTAGTTGTACCTCATTGCTGTTTTAATTTGCATTTTCCTGATGGTATATGATATAAAGCATCTTTTCATATGTTTATTTGCCATCTATGTATCTTCTTTGGTGAGTTCTGTTAAGGTGTTTGCCCATTTTTTAAATCGGGTTGTTTATTTTCTTATTGTTGAGTTTTAAGAGTAATTTGTGTATTGTGTATTTTGGATTATAACCCTTTATTAGATCTGTCTTTTGCAAATATTTTCTCCTGGTCTGTGGCTTGTCTTCTCAGTCTCTTAGCATTGTCTTTTGCAGAGCCAAAGTTTTTAATTTTAATGAAGTCTAGCTTATCAATTATTTCTTCATGGATTTTGACTTTGGTATTGTATCTAAAAGTTAATTGCCATACCCAAGATTATCTGCCTTTTCTACCATGATATCTTCTAAGAGTTTTATAGTTTTTCATTCTACATTTAAGTCTGTAATCCATTTTGAGTTAGTTTTTGTGAAGGGTGTAGAGTTTGTATCTAGGTTCATATTTTCGTATGTGGATGTCCATTTGTTCCAGCACTATTGCTACAAGGAGTATTTTTGCTCCATTGTATTGTCTTTGCTTCTTTGTCAAAGATCAGTTGATCTATGTGGGTTTATTTCTGGGCTCTCTGTTCTGTTCCACTGATCTATTTGTCTAACTTTCACTAATACCATGCTGTCTAGATTTCCTGTCACTTTAAGTCTTCAAGTAGGATGGTGACAATCCTCCAACTGTCACTTTTTATTCTCCTTCAACATTGTTTTGACTATTGTGTATATTTTTGCCTTTCCACATACACTTTAGAATCAGTTTGTCAACATCCACAAAAATAACTTGCTGGGATTTTTATTGGGTTTACACTTAATATGAAGGTAAAATTGGAAAGACAATATTGACAATATTGAGTCTTTATATCCATACCCATGAACAGGGAATATTTCTTCATTTTTTTTTTAATTAGGAAAAATTATCCATCATTATTGTTTTAAATATTTCTTCTGTTCCTCTCTCTCTTCCTTCTCCTTTGGTATTCCCATTACACACACATTATATCTTTTGTTGTTGTGCCACAGTATTTGGATATTCTGTTTGTTTTTTGGGTTTTTTTGTTGTTTTTTTTAATCTTTGTTCTCTTTGCTTTTTAGTTTTCAAGGATTCTGTTGATATATTCTCAAGCTCAAAATTCTTTCCTCAGCTGTGCCCAGTCTAACTAATAAGCCCATCAAAAGCATTCTTCATTTCTGTTACAGAATTTATAAAACACATTTCTATTGTTTTTTATTTATTATTTTGGATTTCTCTCTGCTTACATTGTTCATCTACTTTTGCATATTGTCTACTTTGTCCATTAGAGCCCTTAGCATATTAATCAGTTGTTTTAAATTTCCATTTAAATTTTCCTGATAATTCTAACAACCTTGCAATATCTAGTACTGATACTTGCTCTGTCTCCTAAAATTGTGTTATTTTTTCCTTTTTTGGTATGCCTTGGAATTATTTCCTTGATAGCCAAGTATAATGAACCAAGCATTAGTTCCCAGAGTGCTTTTTCTAGAGAAAGAAAAGAGAGCATATAGGTAGAAAAGCAGGTTGTTTGATTTGGTGGTAGAATAACAAGGCATTTCTCATTCAACTTCATAAAATTTCTTAACAAATATAAGCCAAAGATATTATTAGTTAGTAAAGGATACTGGATTTGAGGAAAGAGGAGTTATGAATGATTGCTTTGGAGAGTGAAAAAGCATATGTGCCTGGGAATACAACCATTTAGCTAGAAGGGAAGAATATATCTATTTAAGGCTTGGTCAACAAATTTTAAATGAAACAAAGCGACACAGTTGTGTAATTTTTCTTTTTTCCTGTGACATCCAGTTGTATATGTGCAGGCTCAACATTAAATATGCTTGTTTTGGAGTATATCCAGGATTGGCATAATGGCAGATAGAGGGAAAGATGATGGTATTAAGTACGTGACCAAGAGTTGAATAGATTTCTAGGGTATGGAATCTAAAATAATTGCCTCTTCGTTTTGTTGATGGTTTCTTTTACTCTACAGAAGCTTTTCAGTTTGACATAGTTCTATTCATTTATTTTTGTTTTTACTTCCCTTCTCTTTGAGGTCAAATTCATAAAATCTCCTCTGAACCCAAGGTCCATAAGTTTAGTATCTATGCAATTTATTGTTTTAGGTCTTATGTTTAGGTCTTTGGTCCATTTTGAGTTAATTTTGGTACATGGTGACTGATAGAAGTCCAGTTTCATTGAGAAGATATTTGCAAAGAACACATTCAATAAGGGGCTAATATTCAAAATATATTAAAAACTTGTATAACTCAACAACAACAAAACAAACAAACCACATGAAAAATGGGCAGAGGACCTGAACACATACTTCTCTCAAGAAGAGGAATGGCCAATAGATATATATTAAAAAATGCTCAACTTACTAGCTATTAGGGAACTGCAAATTAAAACCACAAGGAAATACCACCTCCCACCTGTTATAATGGCTTTTATCTACAACATAAGTAATAACAAGGGTCGGAGACGGTGCGGAGAAAAAGGAACCCTTATATACTGCTGGTGGGAATGTAAATTGGTACAGCCACTATGAAAAACAGTATGGAGGTTCCTCAAAAAATTAAAAATAGAATTACAATATGACCCCACAATCCCTCTTCTGAGTATCTACCCCAAAATCTGCAAACATGTATTCATTAAGTTGTATGTACCTGTATGTTCACTGCAGCATTATTCATAGCGGCCATGGCATGCAAACAACTTAATGATTGGATAAAGAAGATGCGGTACATACGTATATACAATGGAATATTACTCGGGCCATAAGAAAAGATGAAATATTGCCATTTGTGACAACATGGATAGATTTTGAGATTGTTATGCTAAATGATAAGTCAGACGGAAAAAATTGAGAACATTATGACTTCACCTATATGTAGGATATAAAACTGAAAGCAACAAACAAACAGGACAAACAAACAAGGAAACAAAAACTCATAGATATGAACTACAGTTTAGTGGTTACCAGAGGCTAAGGTGGGGGTGGTAACAGAGGAAAAGGGGGTCAAATATACTAGGTCTGACAATTAAGTTTGCAAACTCATCCTAGAAAAAGTACTACATGTCTTATTGCTAAATATCACTATGGTCACCTTCAAAGTACTTCCCTTGGGAAGCTATGCACCGATGCCAGCACCTAGTCCACTCTTCAAAGCAATTTTGGAACCTTTTATCTGGGATGGACATCAGAGCTGTCATCAAATTACCCTTGATGTTCCAAATGTCATCAAAAGGTCTTCCTTTCAATATTTCCTTTGTCTTTGGGTAAAGAAAGAAGTCATTGAGGGCCAGATCAGGTGAGTAGGGAGGGTGTTCCAATACAGTTATTTGTTTACTGGCTAAAAACTCCCTCACAGACAGTGCCGTGGAGCTGGTGCATTGTCATGATGCAAGAGCCATGAGTTGTTGGTGGAAAGTTCAGGTCGTCTAACTTTTTCACACAACCTTTCAACCTTTCAGCACTTCCAAATAATAAACTTGGTTAACTGTCCAGCTGTAATAAATTCATAATGAATAATTCCTCTCTTATTAAAAAAGTTTGGCAACAATGTTGTAGCATATTCCCGAACTTAGTTGTTAGACCTCATATGGTGATGGAAGGAGAACTGACTATGAGTTATGAACATAATGCAATAAATAAGTGATGTATTATAGAAATGTAAACTTGAAACCTATATAAATTTTACTAACCAATGTCACCCCGATAAATGTAATAAAAATAGAAAAAAAAGGTGTCCATCTTTAGTCAATGACATCCAACAGCTATAAAACTTAACACAAATGGTACAAGGTGATATTTATTCAGTGAGTTTTTCTCCTTTGGCTCTTTGGGTTTCATACACAAATGACAGAAAAATAGATATTGGTATAGATATAGATATCGTAACTATATGATGATTCTAATCACAAACATTACAATACTTTTTACACTAGAAAAAATTTTAAAAAATCAATGGGTCTTTTAATTTTTTTTTTTTTTGCACATCTAAGTAACACTCCTTCCTTGACCCATTTTTTCCTTCCACTAACCAATAGCTTCTTCAAACATAACAGAAAGCATTATTGCCCAACAGGCTTATTGAGTCTTACTGATCATGACTATACGTGTATATAACCACTTCTATTGTGTGCTGTGCCACGACAAACAATCATCCAGGACTTTAGTGAATCAGGCAAGCCTATATCATGGCAATAGTCCCTGCTATTATTGACAGTCTGGTATCCTTTCTTGTTTTGTATTGTTGAGAGAACCCCAATTTAGCACGAGTGAGTGGCTTATCATTTACTACGCAATCCATATAATTGAAGCACAGAATAAATCATAGATTTGCATGAGAGAATCTATACTTCTAATCTCCTTGACAATGACATTAGTTCAGAGTGCTAGAGACATAAAGAAAATTTGTTGATGGTTTCAGAGGAAAACAATATATCCTGGTCTTGTGAGATAGGAGAAATGTCTTCTCTTATTGATTAACATAAAAAAAAAAGGGAACATATGGATCTCAAAGCTACTGATATACTTTTGATTCTCAAGAAGTACTGGCTTTATGTTGAAACAAATACAGTGAACAACATAGAGGAGAGAATGAATAAAACTTCTCTTTTCATTGAGTTTCTGTACGCTCTTGGATGGATTTTTCAATTATAAATACCAAAAATATCTGTACACTTTAGGCTAAGAATTCCTGGTCTATAACCCACCAATGCATAATTGATAAAGTCCCCAGTCTCATAATCAAAATAAAAGTACGATTACAAAATTTTCAATTTTTTACAAGTCTTTCAAATTCTGCATCCATGATGTGTAATTTGGTGACAAAGAAATACATATACATACATATATATATATATATATATATATTTTTTTTTTTCTCTTGAACTGATACTTTATAAATTGACATCTCATAATAAAGCACATCATATTGGTATGTAATATTTTCACACGAACCTATAAAATATGAAGAACAGACATCTCTTTTCTTTTATATCCTCTATAATACAGGGAAGAGCACTATATATCTTGATAGGAGAGGAGAAATTATTGAATGCTTTAGTTGATGACTATCACTACATTTTTCATGTATAGAGATAAGAGCATATTAATTAGATTATGTTATACATGCTGCCTTATAATAAAAATGATGAAACTGTTAAACTAAATTGTGCTTTAATTTTTCATTTAATATAGGAAAAGGAAACTAGTGAGATGGAAGGAATTGCTATACTTTACATACCTATTTCATCACCCAGGAGATATTCTTATAATTTCAAAGATTTAAAAATCAATTTTAGAAAATTAGGATTTTAGAGACATTAAACTGCATGATAAAAACTCTTTTAAACTGTTATGATTTATTTGATGCTATGAACTACAGGTTATTAGCATTCACAAATCACAGATTGGCATCTCTTTTTTTTTTTCCTGATGCTGGGTAGAATATTATTACCTAGTACCAATATTCTTTTCTGAAACCATAGTCTCATACCAGTCCTTTAACTATAACCTCTCTGCCAATGTTTATATTTTTATTCATCTTTTAACAATCAATTTGTTTTGTTTGTTTTCCAAAGGAAGTTTCAGAGTTAAAAATATATTACCTTTCCACTTTTATGATATGATGACTTGATATAATAATTATGGGTTATGCTGCATTGTTTTCTATAATTAACTATTACCATGCTGAATTCTGAAGCTAATTTTGTTTTCGTGTTTATAATTTTTTTTCTATTTGCATCCATGGTAAACTTGTTTGTGATACTTAAAATTCAGTGACTAAGCAAGATGTGTCTGTTGTCTCTATTATTATGTTTCAGACTTTCTTATAAGACTTTCTAATAATGTGTGCCCATTCAACTTGTAGATCTTGTACAGCCTCAAACTTTATACATACACTATCTAGCTTAGTTGTTGACTTACTACTCTCCATGTAATTTTATTATGGCCTCTGAAAACTGATTTAATTCCTATCACCACACATTTATCTCTAAACGTTTCTCTCCCTCCCACCCCACTCTCTCTTTTTCTTTCTTTTCCCAAACTTTATCCTGCCAGTACACTTAGGATAGTGTCTATCTCAATGCACTCTGAAGTGTGGTCTTCCCCAATATGCTTGGGGATGCCATTTGCTTGGAGTATAGTTTTCCACCCTTTCACTTTGAGTCTATATTTGTCCTTGCAGCTGAGGTGTGTCTCTTGGAGACAGCATATTGTTGGGTTTAGTTTTTTGATCCAATCTGCTACTCTGTGTCTTTTTATTGGTGAGTTCAGTTCATTTATATTTAACGTAGTTATTGATATATGAGCATTTCCTATAATCATTTTATCTTTTGTTTTCTTTTAGCTCGGTGTCTCCATTGTTTCTTTGCCTTTGTGCTTCTGTCTGTTATTTTAGTTTCGTGGTATTCTATGCTTTCTTTCCCCCCTCTGTTTCTTCTTCTTTTATGTTTTGTGTCTCACTTTCGGATTTTTTTTTTTTTTTTTGAGTGGTTGCCATTATGCTTATGTAAATGAAAATTTCATGTATACAGTAGTCCTTTTTCTTTAGCATGCAACTTATCTCCATTCCCCTTTGCAAATTCAGGCTTTTAACACCTCTGCTTTTGTTTTTGTTGTCCCAAATCATCCCCATTTGTGCTGTGAGTTCATTTCTGAGTTGCAGTAGCAAATTGTCTTCTTTTCCTTTCTTTTTTTTTCTTTGTTTTTATCTCCTTTAACATTTATATTATGTTTAAGTGTATAGTGTCCTATTCTGTGTAGGGGTCGCCATTTCCTGCTTCTCTCTCTGTCTTAATAATCTTACTAATAGTTTTGCACCCTTTTGTCTTTTTGGTTCAGGTAGAACAACCTCCTTCAGTATTTCCTATAATGTAGGCCTTTTGGTGGAAAATTCCCTTAGTGTCTAAATATCTGGAAAAGTATTCCATCTTCTTATCTAAAGGATAACTTTGCTGGATATATTATTCTTGGCTGGTAATTTCTCTCTTTCAATAGATTGAATATTTGATTCCACTCCCTCCTGGCTTGTAAGTATTCTGCTGAAAAAACTGATAATCTAATGGGCTTTCGTTTGTGGGTTATAACCTTGTTTTTGTGGCTACCTTGAGAATTCTTTGTCACTAATTTTTGACAGTTTCAATATAATGTGCCTTTTAGGATTGAGGTAATTAGGTGTTATGTGTGCTTCTTGGATTTGAGGATCCAGTTCTTTCCATAGGTTTGGGAAGTTATCATTGAGTATTTGTTTGAGTATACTCTCTGTTCCCTTCTCCCTCCTTTGTCCTTCTGGTATACCCATTATTCTTATATTGCTCTTTCTGATGGAGTCACATAGTTCTTGTAGAGTTCTTTCATTTCTTTTAATTCTCAAGTATGTCTCTTCTTCTATCTGCATCATTTCCAGATTTCTATCTTCAACATCATTAATTCTTTCCACCATCTGGTCAGCTCTATTTTTTAAACTATTTCATTCTTCTTCTCTTTTATTGAGTTCTTCAGCTCCAGGGTTTACACTTGGTGTTTTTTTTTTTTTAAATGCCGATCTCTTTTGTAAAGTACTCCTTTTGTTTGTTGACTTTATTTCTTAGTTCATTAAACTGCCTGAGTTTTCTTACATGTCATTGAGTTATTTTAGAACTGCAATCTTGACTTCTCTGTCATTTAAGTTACATATTTCAATGTCTTTAAGATTATTTTCTGGAGATTTTACATTTTCTTTTTGAGCTGCCTTGGTTATGCATGGTAGCTGATGGATTATTTCTCTTCCTGGGCATCTACGGGAAGAAATTCTGCAGCAGTTGATATGAAGAGGTCTTTCTTTTGTTTTCTAGTAAGCAGTGCTGGAGCATTTATTTTCTTTTGTTCTGTTGCAACTTCTTGTGGTGAAAGACTTCCTGAGCAGTGGGAGTCTTCTCTGTGACTAGGCTGAGTTGGTCTTAGGGAACCACGCTTATGGGAGGATGTGGTGTGCAATGGGTTCTGAACCCCTGAAATCACAGTGCTTCCCCTAAAGCCAGATGCTGAGCTGTGTGCTTCAGCAGCCCTGGGTGCCCAAGCTGGGCTCACCCATGAAAGGTAGGCATGGGTGGGGTGGGCTGGGAGACTTGGCTACTGTGTTTGCAGTTTCTTTTTTTCTCTCTCTTTCTCTTTCTTTCTTTCTTTCTTTCTTTCTTTCTTTCTTTCTTTCTTTCTTTCTTTTTTTCTTTCTTTCTTTCTTTCTTTTTTTCTTTCTTTCTTTCTTTTCTTTTCTTTTCTTTTCTTTTCTTTTCTTTCCCTTTCTTTCTTTCTTTCTTTCTTTCTTTCTTTCTTTCTTTCTTTCTTTCTTTCTTTCTTTCTTCCTTCCTTCCTTCCTTCCTTCCTTCCTTTCTCTCTCTCTCTCTCTCTCTCTCTCTCTCTCTCTCTCTCTCTCTCTCTCTTCCTTCCTTCCTTCCTTCCTTCTTTCCTTCCTTCCTTCTTCTTTCCTTCCTTCCTTATTCCATGTTTTTGTTTTAAAATTAAAGTTTATTGGGGGTATTTGTATTTTTGTTCTTCTCCAAGTAATGGCAACTGCCAGACTACAGCTGCCTCACCCTGCCTCTCCTTCCTTGTCACTGGAATTAGCTGCAGTGTGCATCTGCCACTCAGGAACTGTCTCTCCAGTTCTCAGGGCTGTAGATATTGTGCTCTTTAATCTGACACAGCTACTATTTTTTCTTGGTCCCACTGCTAACCCTGGGAGGGTGTGGGTGAAGTGAGCTCTGGGATGGTGGGGGGAGACAGTCAGACTCCATGGCTGTGTTTTCTGCCTGGCAGTGACAGTTGTAAACAACAGTTGTTGCTCTTCCATATTCGGTCTTTGCCCCGAGGTCTCTGTCCCTATTGCTGGTTTCAGCCCTGTTATATGCTATTCCCTCAAGCAGAATGCTGGGACCACAGAGAATGCACCTGCAGTCTCAATACTTCCCTCTCTTGGGACCACAGTGAGCTCCAGGCTGCATCCGTGTCCCCTGTCTCTGTCGTTCTCCTTTGCCTCTTCCCATTTGCCCTGATTCCCCCACTTTCAAATATTTCAATGCACAGATCTCTCAGATGTGTTTGTGTGTTGCTTAGGGAATCATTTGTTGAATTCTAGCTGTTCATCTTGTTGTAACTTCAAGGAGAGAGTTTAAGGAGCACTCCTCATGATGCCATGTTTCTGACACAGTTCCTAAGCTGGACACCTTAATGAAGCTATGCTAAAATCATGAACAGAACTTTTGGAAAATTGAATTTGTAATGAACTTCCAGAAAGTTTTTATCTTATCATCGTAAATCTAAACAAAAATTAATCTTTCTGAGAAAGTGCTAATGTGACATTAAACATGACCTTTTAAGGAACTGATTAAAATGTGAGTTTAAAAAAAAAAAGCAGTAAGCTAAATAATATCACATCAAATAGTGTATCAATTTGTCAGTTTTATTAGAAATGCAAAAATAAGTTTTTGGTTTAGTGGATTGTTAGTTTAGGATATATATTTATATGGTCATAAATGTTTTAATTATAAGATTTCTTAATCAGCTTTTTTATGCCTATATTGTTTTGACAATAAAGACTTAACATGCCACTATATGTGTTGCCCCAGGTCCCAAACATAATATATAGTGAAGCTAGAATTAAGGTGCTAGGCTAATGCTTAAAACATCATTGAAATAAACATATATGGAAGCACAACTCATATTTATTAACATAGGACTATCTTAGATGTGATGAAATATAACCTTTAATCATGATTTTGTGAGGAAGCAGCCAAATACCCAATCTCTCCAGTAAAGTTTGCAGTAGAACATGTTTAAACCTAATCAGCAACTACTTGTTTACCATAAAAGGAAATAAAATAAGTAGAGAGAAAACTCATTGTTTATGAACTGTACAGTAGAATAAAGAAGTATAGTGTTGTCTCAGGGAAGATCCTGTGATGATTCTAGGAGAGTGGAATTGCCCCCGTGATTGCTGTACAGTGAACACCAAGTAGAAAGTGTTCCATTATGGTCTATTCCATTACAACCCTGAATGAAGTATTAACGATATGAAATGTAAATTTTTTAGAAATCTTATTGGTTAATTCATGTACTATTTCCTGTACTTTGATTCCACACAACGATTGGTTATTTGAAAATTTCTCTCTCAACTTAATGGTGTAATAATGGGGAAACATACTGAAGATCACATCTAAGATTTAGTACATATTGACTTAGATATGAGAAAAAATATACCCATATGCATAATTTAAGGTAAGTTGCCATTCTTTTCTTCAGACTGTACTAGTGAACTTATTAGTTATTATTTCTTCATCCCTATTGTTTCTTTTTTGGCTAAAGATCTCTTCTGAAATCAGTGGCAAATATGAAAGTAATTTTCAGGAGTTCAATGAAAATTTAAAATATCTTCTAGCATTCCATATTCATTTATATATTTAATATGACACTCCAATCAATCAAAGAAATTAACACTGTCTATTTAAATTTTGAGGACAGCTTCTAAGAGTGTTGACTCATATTTTATAGTTTGAAGTTTATTGGCTGCACAGTAGATTGGATGCTATAAAGATATCTACAATTCTACTACGGAGAAACATTTCAAAACTATGTATATTTTTATCTTTTAAATAATACTCTAGGGTTTGTTTTTTTTAATGAATATTCTTGGTGTTAAAAGGGTCATGGCCATAAAATTTAAATTAGAAAACACTTTTTATTTCTTCAAAAGATAAAACTACACTCTGCTATCCTTAAGAAACACCATTCCTGATGCTACAGACATTCTCAGTAATTGGTTTCAGTACTGTCACATCACACACTCTTTCTTCTACCCTGTCTATTTTACGTTTAAAATTAACCAATTTTTATTTCTTCTGTTCTTAGCATACATAGAGATCGTCTGTAAAAAAAAAAACAAAAAACAAAAAAAAAAACTTCCTTGAATAACTTCTTATACTCAAAAGCATACTAAAGTGAAATTCAACTTTCCTTTCACCAGTGGAATGCTTTCATATCTTTTAGACATTCTCCCCATTAAGAATTGTTTTTATTTTCCTGCTGAGGCATGTCTCTTTCTTACTGGTCTTTTAAGCATCTCAAAAGCAGATGAAGCCAGGGCACGTACCAGGAGCTTATAATAACTGAATAAAGTTGTAAGTCATAACTGAGTATAAGTCTGTGGGGGAGTGGTAGGCCTATGGAATTTTGGGTAGGATATAATCTGCCCCTAATCATTTCAAATTATGAACATTTTGTTTCTGTTTTTTTAACTTTAGCACTTATGTGACAAGATAATTATATATATATATATATATATATATATATATATATATATATATATATATAATATGTAATTATATATATATATATATATATGTCAAATGTGGCTGATACAGTGACATTGTTATCTTTTAAAGCATTTTTTTTAAATAGAGATGCAATTTAGAGAAAAATAAATGACAACAATCTGGAGGGAAAAAATGAGTGGATAGCCAGTATATTGGGATTTATTTATAGAAGAAAAACATGCTACCACTAAAATATTTATAAAAATTCAAATAAAAATAACTAAAAACTGAGTTAAAGGCAATATACCATAATTCACAAATACCATGATTTCAAAATGTAAAGAGAGAGTGACATCAACAAAATGGCTAGGAGTTTTCACCATCTTCCTCCCAAATAACACCAATTTTGACAATCACCCATGGATGAGAGTCTGACCTTTGTGGAAGTCTAGGAGTCTGGGGGTGGCAATGTTACAGCACACTCTTGGGGCACAGAGAAACCTGACTCAGACATGTTGGGTAAAAGGAATGGTTTCACTTTACCTATGTCATTCCTCCCCCAAGGCAGCATAGCTCAGTGCCAAGAAAGACCTTCTTGGCTGGCGAGTGAGAGCTTGCCAGTGGAAAGTGAGAGCTTGTTAGTCAGCACCTGGTTTCCCCAGTTGTTCATTCCTTTTTCACTCCATTCAGAATACTAAGGTGTGCTGTGTAATTGGTGGTGGGGAGGAGATGGAAGGATAGCATCCATGGCTCTCTGAGGACATCAAAGGGACTCAGATTCTACTGATTGTTTGATGTACTCCATCAGAAAGCCAACCCATGAGGCACTGGGATGCTTTGTTGTGGATCCTCCCAACTGTAGCATGGGCACCCCCAATCCTCTCTGCATCTCACCCCCACACATTCCCACAACATGACTGTCTCCCTGTTCATTCACCTGAGGGCAGTGACTGCACACCAGTGCAGATGGCTAGTGAGAGCACATGGAAAACCAGACTACCTCTGCAAGATTGGAAGAAAGCACACAAATTTGAGTATTCAGCACCACCCAATGGAGAGCAAACAGAAGGCTCTCAGAAACTGGCCTGGTTTTGCAGGATTCAGAAACTACCCCTAAACAAGAAGAATACTTCACTGGGCAAAGCTGTCCCTCAGAAATAGAGAAAAAAAGAATTAGTAAAAATCCTTCCCAAACTCTTCCAAAAATAAAAGAGGAGGAAACACTTACAAACTCATTTTACAAGGACAAAAGAAAAAATCTATCTATCTATCTCTATATAGATATATATCTCTATCTATCTATCTATCTATCTATCTATCTATCTATCTATCTATCTATATGCACCAATATCCCTGATGAACATAGATGCAAAACAATTCAATAAAATATTAGCAAACTGAATACAATAATACACTAAAAGGATCATATACCATGACCAAGTGCAATTATTCCAGGAGTGCAAAGATGATTCAACATCCACAAATCAATCAATGTGATATACCACCTTAACAAATGAAAGATAAAAATCATATGATCATCTCAATAAATGCAAAAAAGGCATTTGACAAAATTAAACCCCCATTTATGATACAAACTGTCAACAAAGTGGGTATAGAGGGAACATACCTCAACATCATAAAGACCATATATGACAAGTCCACTATTGACATCATACTCAATGGTGAAAAGCTGAAAGCTCTTCCTCTAAGATCAGGAACAAGACAAAGTCGCCCACTCTTGCCATTTCTATTCATCATAGTACTAGATGTCCCAGACTGAGTAATTAGGCAAGAAAAAGAAATAAAATGTATCCAAATCATAAAGGAAGAAGTAACATTATCTTTGTTTGCTGATGACAGGATCTTATATACAGAAAACCATAATGACTCCACCAAAAATCTGTTACAACTAATAAATGAATTCAGTAAAGTCACCGGATACTAAATTAATATACAAAAATCAATTGCCTTTCTATATACTAATGACAAACTATCAGAAAGAGGAAAAAAGAAAACAATTCAATTTATAATAGCATCAAAACCAAAATATTTAATAAAGTTAACCAAGGAGTTCAGTGACCTCTACTGAAAACTATAAGACATTAATAAAAGAAAGTGACACAATAAAAGGAAGACACAAATAAGTGGAAAGAGACCCATGCTCATGGATTAGAAAAATTAATATTGTTAAAATATGCTTGCTAACTAAAGCAATCTATAGAAAGGGTGAGAAGGTTTATGCCCTCTCCAACTATGTTATTCTCCCTGAGTTTCCATGTGTTTAACTTGGAAGCTCTCTGAACTCTGTCTTTTTGAGTTTTTATGGAGGTTTCATTATTTAGGCATGGCCGAATAAATCATTGGCCATCGGTGATTCAACTCAATCTCTAATCCTTCTCCCCTACTTGGAAGTCAGAGGGTGGGACTGAAAATTCCAATTGTCTAATCACTTGATTGGTTCTCTTGGCAACCAGCCTCCTTCCTTAGGTTACCTAGGGGGCTTCCAAAATTCACCTCATTAACATAATAAAAGACACCTTTATTGCTCTCAACATTTAAGAAATTCCAAGTGTTTTAGGAGCTCTGGGCCAGGAAAGGGAACAAAGTCCAAATATATATTTCTTATTATAAATTACAATATCACAGTAATTAATGCAACTGTATCATACATTTAAAATGTTTAAAATGTTATATTTTATATGATATATATTTAATGACAAAAATTATCTAAACAAAACAGAAGGCAGACATTTCTAATTGAATAAAAAGTAAGACTAAACTGTAATGCTGTCTACATGTAACCTTCTTTATATATGATATAGATTAAAAGTAAAATGATAGAAAAATCAATAAAGAATATACTATAATATATGTAAACAAATTAAAGAGTTAGCCAAGATGCTGAGGGATCTTGGATAGAATCCAACTCGACTACACATGTATGATATGATCTCGATATAGGAAATAGGGAAAAAGGAGATGTCTGTAAATAAAGACTGAATCCATTTTTTATGTTAGATTTCTCACCCCTTTCAAGCCTTCCACCCTGTCTTCCCGTCTTATCCCACATCCACACAAATGATAAGAAATCCCACATTTTTCCTCTCTTGGAACCAATGGAAAGTTTAAACTATGTAAGCTCCAGCCTGTAATCATATAGACATCCTCAGCCTAGCCCCACCCTAAACACACACACGTGCACACACTCACACACATACTTAGTTGTCACTCCTTAGTCTCTCAAGCAATTTTTAGACCTGCTTGGATATTAGCCCTGCTGTCCCCAGAAAGCCTCATTATGAGAATAATAAATCTCTTCATAACCATTTGGTACATGTGTGGTGTCATCAATCTCAACATTGGAACCATTTGAGGCTGGGATGCGGTGTTTATCTGCTTCCCAATGGCAACCGCACTATCACTGGCTTATGGAAAACAATGCTTTTACCAGATTTTATAAGGCTATTGACAAAATAAAATGCACATAAACACTGTACTATAAAGTGCAAATTCACACAGATACACATACACACACAGATCCAGATTAGAAATTCTGAAATCATTTTACATGTATAGTAGGGTTGAACAAATTACATATACCAAAGTCAAGTTTCACAATCTTAGAGTACTAGTTTGCAAATGAGTAGGTAAAAATGTACAAATAAACAGGTGAGGAAACTAGAATGGATGCTTTGGTGCAATTAGAATGCAAATATCAGTATAAACTCATTTCGATGTTTACATGTATATTCTTATTTTTCAGATAGATGCGGAAATATATATACACATATATAATAACAAGTACATCCAGTGTCTGTATACTGGTTTCTGTATGTTATTATTTAATAAAAGAAACCAAGGTTTCTTGGAGAAATGGCTGATTCTAGAACTCCAGCTGAGAAAAGACAAAGGAGTCTGGTGCATCTTACAGTGCCAGAAACTAAGAAAATGATCAAAAACAGAAGAACAGGGACATGGTAGGGGACATAGGAGCCAACCTGAAAGAAGTCCCAATAGTCAAATCTGGGATAAGCTGAGGAAATAATAATGATAATAATAATAATAATAACAATAATAATAATGGATTATAACAAAAACATCAAAATAACTATCCATGTATCCATACTGACAAAAATACATGATTCAAAAAATTTAAAAGTGTGGAAAAAAGGATGATTTGTATTTAAGAATTTCAAATGATTAAATAGCTAGACAGACAGAAAATGCCTCTTCTAGGAGGTAGAGACCAATTCCCCTCCCCTAAGCATGGGCTGGACTTAATGACTCTCTTCCAAAGAATAGAATATGGAATGGGAAAAATAGTAACTTTAAAGTGGAGAAAATCTCCAGATATCACCTTAACTAAGCAATCAACATTAATATCACTAATGATAAGCAATATTGATATCATATATTCTTCATCTCTGTGATATTTTTCTCCAAAATCCGTAAGTCCAGTACAATCATGAGAAAATATCAGACAGATCCAAATTAAATGACTTTCTGAAAAACAAACATCTGACCAAATATTTTCAAAAGTGTCAAAGTCATGGAAAAAAAAAAAAGACTAAAAAACTGTTACTGACAGCAATAGACTAAGAAGAGATAACGAATAAATGCAAAATTGAATCTTGGATTGCATCCAAGAATACCTTATTAGAAAAACTGGTAAAAGCAGAATAAATCTGTAGTTTAATTAGTAGTATCATACTAATATTAATTCATACTTTTGATAAATATACCATGGTTATATAAGATGTTAACATTAGTGCAATCAAGTTGAAGGTTGTGTGATAATCACTGTACTGTCTTTGTGACTTTTCTATAAATCTAAATTATTCCAAAATAAAAGTGTATGAAAAACTTAGCACATGAATAGTATAATAAGCTTACATTATATTGCTCCTGTTGTGATGTAATAATACACAGCACAGCTTATACAATAGTCTTACCAAAAAGTCTTATCTCAAACATTAAGAGAATAAAAATCACCTCTAATCATGAGAAAATAATAAATGTAGACTTTATATCTTCTACTAGATAACAGTTATGGGTTTGAAAATAAAGTCAATACCATGAAATTTAGTATTAAAATTTAAAAAGTTTCCTAGGCCTGCCCTAACAAATTACCATAAATTTAGTGGTTTGAAACAACGTTATTTATTCTCTCACAGTTCTGCCAGAAGTCTAAAATCAAGGTGTCATCACAGCCATCCTCCCTTTGCAGGCTCTAAGAAATAATCCTTCCTCTTGCTGCCTACAGTCTCTGGTGGCTTCACTTTTTTTTTTCTTTTGGTGGCTGTATCACTCCAATCTTCACTACTATCTTTACATGGCCTTCACTTCACATGTCTTGACCTCTCTTCTGTCTTTTATAAGAACACTTGTCATTGGATTTAGGAACCCCTTGGAAAATTCAAGATGATCTCTTCTCTAAATCCTTAATTTAGTTACATCTGAAAAGACCCTTTATTCCAAATGAGGTCACGTGCACAGGTTCTAGGACGTGAACATGTGTTTTTGGAGCCACCATTCATCACACTATAAGGGAAAACCAGGTATGTAGGAAATGAGGAAATTACATGCAGTGAGTGATGCTTGGTTGGATTATGGATGAAAAAACCCAAAGAGACATTAACGAAACAGTTGGAAAATTTTTATGTGGGCTGTACCTATTAAATATTATTTATTTTATCTACTTTATTTATTGGATATGATGATGACATTTTCATTATATGGGTGAATGCATTTGTTCTTAATGGTAACATGCAGACATATTTGAATTTGAATTATGTTTGCAACTTATTTTTAAATAGGAAAGAAATACTGTGGGAGTGTGTGTGTGTGTGTGTGTGTGTGTGTGTGTTTTATGTGTGTGCAAAACAGTCACAAGTAATAAGAGAGAATAATGAGGTAATGTGATGAAATGTTAACAATTTGATAAATTTAATTAAAGAACACACTGATTTGTATTGTATTCCTCTTTCAATTTTTTGGAGGTTGAAATTATTTTTAAAACAAAGCATTTAAAAAGACAAAACAATAATACACTGGTGAATTTCTATCTGCTTAGATCTTAGGGAAAAGAACTGTGAGTCAAGACTTAGAGGTTAAATAATTCTACTATCACTAAAACTTATGTAATTAGCAATCTTAGTAATTAGTCCACCTGTAAAAGCTGACACTTTTACCTTCTAAAAACAGATAGTGTTAAAAATTATGTAAAATATAACATACTCTTTTATCAAGCAAATATTATTTTGATAGTGACTAAAGAATTATGTGGGAAGATTTAAATACCTAAGCAAACAACAGAATTTTAAATGCAAAATATTAAGATTTAAGTCTTCACAGACAATCATGCACAAGATATTGAATTTGGTTTTGCCAATAATATATCAGATTTATTAATCTATAATATTTTTAGGATCTTTTTAGGATCTAGCAAATTACAAAATAAGGCTAGTTTCCCAAAGGAAAAAAAAAAAAAGGCTCCAGAGAAGTCCCGGATAGCTAGATCAGTGTTATTCACTGTCTGTAAGTTTATGGCTCATGTCTGCTCTATTGGACACTGGGCTACTTATCTAGTGAACAGTTAGAGGATTGACATTTATATCGCTTGACTGTGTCACTTTTTCACATTCAAGGAATTTGCTGGTATTACTTCAATGCATAACTGAAGGTGCACTGACATAGGAATATAAGGCAGTTATTGACAGCTGAAGTGGTGTGTTTGGGGGGGTGTATATGTGTATGTGTGCGTGTGTGTGTGTGTGTGTATGTATGTGTGTTAAAGCATGGGTGTGCTTTAGAATTTCTGGAACAGTTTGTTGTTTGATTTATGAAGGTTGCTAGTGAGTATATAGATAAAATTTGACTTATATTCAATAAGAGTCTTGATTAGTCAATCAATAGCCAAGTGAATTTCAGAGTGCAATTGTAGAGTTTCTTGGAAATACTCTTTGGTGGTATGAATCAGAAACATACAACCTTAACCATAAAACATTTTTTTTTTTAAAAGTTATGCCAAGGTCTACTTTCTGAAAGACTACTGAGAATTATGAATGTTTTTATTTCAAAAAGTGCCTGACAAGTAACATTTTTCTATTAAATAGTTTATTATTATCTTCCTTGGTGTTTTATAGCTTTTACTCAGTCTAATAAAAATAAGTAAATTGGAAATACTTGATGTTATTTTACTTGACAAATACACTAGAATATATTCGTGTCATCTAAGACACTAGGGAATTTATATATGTCACTCATTCATTTATTCCTCCATTGTTTATATCACTGTAATGGCACATGGTGAAGCAGATCACAGATCCCCCTTCAGGAAGGACTGTTTGCCCCTGCTGCAAGGAAGGCCATCTACAGACTTCGGTCAGCTATCTCCCATGCAGGGTCCCTCAGCTGCCGTTTCACCATAAAGCAGGACAACTGTGATGGATCACTTTAGTTCTTGAGCTCTCAGTAAGGATAGCAAATGATTTAATGAGGCTTCTTTTGCAGCTCAACTTCTCTCTCTGCTCAATCCTGATCCAACATCTCTAAACATCTTGATTCCAAGGGTAATCTTAATAAACATCTTATAAGCTGAATTCCAGAGTCTCCTTGATGGAGAACCCAGTAAGACTGCAACCCAGTCTTGCAACAGTAAGACATGCTTTAAAAAATAACTAGTCTTGTCTCTATAACCGCAAAAAGTTATTTCAGTGTTTTATAATCTATTTGGAGTTTTTTTATTTTAATTTCAAAACTGTCTTAAACTCCAAATCATATTATTTTAAGCTACTTTATATGTGATAATACTTTATACTTTCAGGATATGGACCTCTTATTGCTAAATCAGGCTTTGCAATGCCAGATCTGCTATAACTTTATAGTTTTATCTCAACAAATCTAGGAATTGAGAGGCTTCTGCACACAACCACAATGAAATAACAAGGCCTTGACTTACCTTCCCACCAAAAATGACCACAAAATAAAAGAAACAAAGCAAACATAAAATTAGGAAACCAATGTATCAAGACATTGGACGTGAGGCATTGAAATACAATGATTCATGAGAGACGGGAAATAGAGGTAGCCTTACCATTGCTTAAATTTATTGCCATGGGGAATTTCCAAGTTGCAGGACAGGGAGGAATAATCTAGGTGGAACTAGGCAGAGAGAGAGAGAGAGAGAGAGAGAGAGAGAGAGAGAGAGACAGACACAGAGAGAGAGAGAGAGAGAGAGAGAGAGACAGACACAGAGAGAGAGAGAGAGAGAGACAGAGAGAGAGAGAGAGAGAGAGAGAGAGAGAGAGAGAGAGAGAGAAGCTATCCGTATGAACATCAGTAAAGGTAAAAACATTATCACTGTTTCACAAAATCCAACATCATTTCCTATAAAACTTTTCAGCCATTTAGGAATAGAGGGGAAATTCTCAGCCTGGTATGTGCATCCGGGAAAAATCTACAGCTCACATCATACTTAATGGTGAACTGCAGAAATATCCCCCTCTAAGATCAGGAATACAAGAATATCAATACTCACCACTTCTATTCAACATTGCATTAGAAGTTCCATTCAGTGAACTAAGAAAGAAACAAAATTCATTCAGATAGGAAGGGAAGAAGTAAAACTAGCATCATTTGCAGAGTACATGGTCAACTATATAGAAAATCCAATAGGATCTACAAAAAGTTACTGTAATTAATAAATTTAACAAGCAAATTTAGTAAGCTTCCAAGATGCAATATCAATATTTTAAAAATTATGTATTTCTATATACTAGCAATGAACAATCAAAAACTGAACATTTTAAAATATTCTTTACAATATCATCAAGAAATATGGAGTACTTAGGAATAAATTTAATAAAATATGTGAAAGAAGTTTACAATGACAAATTATTATAAAATTATCTTGTAAAAAGTAACAAACTGATTCTAAAATTCATATGGTCATTCAAAGGAGTTAGAATTCCCAAGTAGAATACTGTTTTTTAAAAAAGAGTAAATTTAGAAGATGTATACTCTCTGACTTTCAGATTTATTATAAACCTATTCTAATCAAGATAATGTGGTAATGGTAAATGGATCAATAGAACATAATGAGAAGTCAAAATACACCTACACAGATACAAATAGATCATTGTTGACCAAAGTACATAAGCACTTTTGATAAATCGTGCTGCAACAACTGGATATCCATATAAAAAAGTGAATAAACTCCAAAATATACCTCATACTATACACTGAAACTAAAAATGTGTCGTGGCTTAAATGTAAGAGCTATGCTATAAAATTTCTAGAAGAAAATATCAGTAAAAACCTTTGTTACTTTTGTGAAGGCAAATATTTATTAGCTATAGCACTAGAAGCACAATCCATACAAGAATAAATTGATATATTGAGCTTTGTCAAAATTAAAAATTTCTGCTGTTTCAAAGATCTAATAAGAGAATGAAAACAAGTCATATACTGGGAGGAAATATATAAAAAAATAAATATCTCATACAAACTTGTATTCAGAACATATGAAGAATGATAGAAACTCAATAATAAGAAAGCAAAATAACACAATAAGAAATAGGCAACAGATTTCAAAATATTAATGCTGTGAGGCGAGAGTTACTTGATTCCACACAATGATGTATGGCAGACCATGACAGTGGAAAGGCATTCTGAATGTCCATGCAGTAAAGGACTTGGGAGTTAAAAAAAGATTTTTGTCAATTCACAAATAATACATCATAAAGACTGGTGCCTAGCTTCAAAATAATTTAAGCCCTGATTGTATATAGGTGACCTTGGATTGCAAGTAATCCTAACTACTTTACAATCACACAAAAACATTCGAGGAGATAATATCTTTTTGTTTATTTGTTTTTGTTTTTTACCACTTCTGACATTTTATTGACATATAAAGAAGATAATATCTTGCCTCAATTTATCTCCCTAATATTACTGTCAGCACATAATCACAAATAAACAGGTATACAAAGAGACAAGATATCATAATTGATACCAAAAGGAAGAATAGACAGAGAATGGAGTTATCAGATGGGATTCCAAAAATGTATTAGGTATGTTAGAAAAATGAAAGTCAAGCCAGATAATTAAATGGAAACTATTTAAATGGAAACTATTAAGACATTTAATGAAAATGCTAGATTTGAAAAATTTATAGGTGAATTTATGGATGTAATAAATGGGTTTAACATAGATTAGATACAACACAAAAGATAATATGAAAACTGGAAAGCAGTTAAGAAATAAGTATGCAAGACAAAGAACAGAAGGGCAAAAGTTAGAAAAACAGAGAAAAGTGAGAGAGATATAGGAAATAAAATCTATGATAATCCGAATCCTCAAAAACACAAGAGAAAATAAGAAAAAAAGCAATATTTAAAGAGATGATAGCCCAGAGTTTTCAGAACCACAAATGACAGCATATTACAAAATCAAGAATTATTACAAACTGAAATTTTGGTAAAAGGAAAACCTTATTTAGAAATGTTACAATAAAGCTGCTAAAACATGTAAACAAAGTTTTAAATGCAGTCAGAGGAAAAAGACATATTATCTGCAGAGGAAAAAAAAAAGACTGACAGCTAACTTCTCAAGAAACAATGAAAATGCATGGGATAAAAAAAGAAATATTTTTAAAAGCTGAAAGAAAATAACTGCCAACCTAAGACTCTAAACCCAACAAAAAGTATTCTTAAAAAACAAACATAACAACAACAACAACAAAACGTTTCCACCCACCGTCACACCCTTTTCCTGGGTAAATCTTCATTATTTTAAAGTCTAAATTTAATGCTCACTTCTTCAAGAAACCTTCCCTGACTGCTTCCAACATTTATCTCTTCTAATATATGCTGTCACAGAACTTTCTTCCTTTCCTTCAGAGTACTTATCTCTTTTTAAATTATACATTTATATGTATTACATTTATAAGATTATTTAATTTATATCTGATACCTCCATTGAATTGTACACTCTACAAGAGCACAAATGTACGTGTGTTTGCTTAATATTGCATTCTCAGCATTTATACAGTGCCTGGAACTTATTAGGTGTTCAGGAAATAGTTTTTGAATCACTAAGTATAAATGAATGAATGGATGAATAATTGAATCAACGAATACATTTTCAGAAATCTTTTATCACTTTACACAACTGAAAAATAAAGTCCAAACAGCCTCGGTTGGAATTAAAGAATTTTCCACTTTCATTGCTGGTCATTTCTCTATATTCAGCCTCTGCAGAACTGTATGGTTTCTAAAGTCCTTTCTAAAACACCTATGTATACGTATTTGTGAATATATTTTTCATTGTGACACCTACTTTTTGAAGTTTTCTTCCTCCAAAACCTAGTTGCCACCACTACTCCACTCCCAACAGATACACTCAGACACATAAACAGCTGCAGAGGGGATTTTTTGGCCCATGAGTATAATTGCATTAAATAGGATATGGATTTGATTTCCCTACCACCAATGTTGTTATTCTGATAGTAACCTTTCTCCTTAGCTTGTGAACTTTTGGAGATCAGGGATCATGTATAGTTTCTTAAGGTTACCCAGGATCTAATTACTTACTGGATATATAGCTGCTTCTCAATATGTGTTTTCTGCATTAATGAATGCTTATAAATCATTTAAAATCAAATACAGTAGATTTCCCATAGTGTCTAAAAGTTTTAAATTAAAATAATGGATATATGCACAAAGAGGAACTACACACTTACAAATTCATGCTGTACCACAAATGTTGCTCTCTTCTGTTAACCTGTGTTAATAAAATATGATTTTTATATACAGTAGTGGTAGGCACTTCATGTTGCTTGTCAGGTAATAAAATGTGTTTTGCAGTTTTCCACTTTCATCTTGATGGATGCAAACATAATATACAAACTATTTTGAGACTTTACACCCACGATTCTTGTCTTGTATAATAGCTTTTTATTGATGAACGTGGTTACTCTAGAGCATCTTAGGTCAGGAAATGAAGATCAATTGCATACATATTTGACAATGCAGAATAGATGTAGGTTAATACAATATGTTAACATCAAAATTTAACTCATTCCAGTAGAAATAAGTTTGCAAACAGTTTTATTTTTGTTTTGTTTTTGCTAAGATGTCATGTGTCTCTTTGAGAATATTTAGAAAGATATTAATATATGATGATGATGGTGATGACATTTATGACAACTCCAAATTATTGATGATTTTAAATGTGCTTAATATACTGCAGACAGGAACTCATTTAATCTTGTCAAATTTAACAGAGAGCAAAATTAGGCCTCAAAAATATTAAGTTATTAGACAAGAAGATTAAATAATTTGCTTTCAGTATCTAGTAGTTAAGAGAGAGAATATGAACCCATCTGATATGAATTCACATATGTTATTTTAAAGGTTTGCAGTACTACGAATCAAACTTTGCGCCTTTTAGAATTTGGCGAAAAATGAGTGTAGGAATACTAATACATCATAGGAACAATAATAATTGTATAACTAACACTAATTACATTTGAAAAAATATTAATATATTGGAATTAACATCCAAAGTGTCCTTCAAACATTGCTTTATTGTAATTTGGATAATTTTATAGAAATCCTTGGACAACTAGATAAAAGCAAACAAAGGAGGAGTTTTATTATTTAGGCATATGTTCATTTCGGAGAATTTCTTATTTTTTATTTTTATATGTCTAATCTCCTTAATAAACAAAGAACATTTTCCTAACTCCATTCTAATCTATCACTTAAGTCTGAATTCTAATAATAATCACATGTGATTAAATAATTTAAATGGGGTCTTCTCAATATTAATTAACCACTGTTAGGTTGTTTTATCCCTTATTTTATTTTGATAGGCCAACCTTCCGAAACCATTCAAAAGCTGAAACTGTTTTTCTCAGGGAAAGCAATAAAAAGTGACAGTGATACTGATGAGGAAAATCATTACAGCATGTAGCCAAGAAATCAGTTTTTCTACAGTTTGTTTCTACCCAGCATATACTGCCACAAAGTCAATTTGACAGCCACAGCCCACCTCAATCCTATACTGATGTTGGCTGTATGATTGAAGGAAGTTTTTGGCATGCTAGACCAAATTTAGCAGCAGCCTTTTTGTAGTTCTGCAGAATCTAGACATGGACCTGACTCCCTAACTCATCCTTTTGCCTCCTTAGCCAAATTTCAAGTTTTCGTGCAGAAGCATACTTGCCTTATATTTAAGAAATCCAGAACATATTTCATAATTTTTCTGGGAACATTCCTATATTTAATACCACTCTCACACATTCTATGATTTCTAGTATCAGTCTACAAATAAATTAACTCATCATAACCAAGAAAGACAGGGATACAAACTAATTATTATTCTGTGTGTAATGACCCTTCAGATTTTTCAAGATAATTTTCTTCATCTATTAAGTTTTGATTCTTTCTGTGAAATAAAATCATATCAACCATCAATGCTTACCATTATGTTTTGGGTTCTACTTTACTCCAATAAATCAATCGATCAGAGGTTTCTTCCTGTAAAGACTGAATCCTCTGATCGAAAACCACACATACAGGGAAAAAAATTATGTATACCGGAAGGACCAAATCAGATGTGTATAAAGCAATGAAACATTTCTTAAGTAAATCACTTGAAAAATGACAAGTTCTTTGATGAGAAACATAAATAAATACAAAAGCGAAAATGGTAAAGCAGGTTACGGTGGAAAAAGAAAAAGTGGGTGACGGTGGAATGAGCCACATGGCCAAAATAGTCAGAGAAGAAAATATAAGAGAAGAGTGCCGGCAGGATAGGGGAGGCTATGAACCGAGCTAGTAGAAGTCCCAATTACCATGCTGACTCACATCTTATTTGAGAAACACTTAGGTTAAAATACACAGAAGTAATTACAGCCTTCTGGTTAGGTGATCTGCAAATCTGCTTATGCTCTCTTTAAGTATTTTCCAAGATGAATATCTAAAGCGATGACTTACTTATGTTATAATTTTTAATTTTATTTGAATGACAATTCACTAAAAGAATAGAAAAAGTTAAGGTATTTACTTAATTATATAAAAACTAACATATATATGTTATATATGTATATATAATTATGTTTGTATATGTAATTTTTTGCATGAGTTTCTTATTTGAACTTTAGCCTTGACATATATGCCAGAATCTTGGTTTCTAATATAGCTTTGATTGATTGAAGAATGTTACATGTTTTCAAATCAGTGAATAACCCAGATCTATTATGCAGTAGAGAAAAGGAACAGCTCCTCTCTCAAAAACCACATTTTTAATGTTGAGATCATTAAATAATAATAGCTAACATTTTTTGAGCACCTCATATTTATCAGTGTCATTTCACTATAAGGTCATTCTATGTCCGTACACATTTGTTGGTTCAGAAATATTCTCTAAACACAGAGGTTTAGAACCTCACTCCAGCTATATTCACTACCTATGTTCATTCCAAAAGCTTTCCTTAGGGCAACAATTCTAATAATTTATGAATTTCCTCCGATTTTATCTTTGTCTTTAAACTTTACTTTGGCTTTTCTTTACTCAAAATGTAGCATAGGCTTGCCTAAATTCCTTAAAAGACTATTTGAATCACAAAGCATTTCACTAGTGCTCTATTAACACTTGTATATACCACAGTGTTATATGAATACTTGCCTTTTTTAAGGCTTCGGATTTATGTTGAATTAGCTTTGATAAAAGATTCACATTCATTTTAGAAGTGATGCAGTGTTCCTTTTTAGTGTACTTAACTTTAGAAAATCATATTGGAATCCTGAAGAGCTAGCAAGACACTTCCAACATTTCTTTTTCTTTCTTTTCTTTTCTTTTCTTTTTTTTTTTTTTTTTTTGGTAGCATGTAAGTTACTCAGAGTTTTCTCTACAACTCTTGGGACCCAAATATCTCCCCAGTTCTGCTGAAGGTATATGATGTCCTGTCATGGTTCAAAGACACTATTTTGGATAAGCCACTGGTTTCTGCTTTTTTTCAGAAAGTCCACACCACTGGGACTATATTGAACAGCATTTCATTGATTTAGTAGAATGTCATCCCTAATGTAACAAAACTGGAAAACTGAAATAGTTAGGCATCAGCCACAGTTCAAAAAATTATGTTTTAATACTAAAATCTGGACACAATCCTATTAAAACAATCCTAGGCAATGCAGGACAGCACGGCATCTTCCCAAAATGTTATTGAGTCTAGGCTATTGTGCAAATGCCATTTGTCTAACTACAAAAATTTATCTGGTCAAATGTAAAAAAAAAGACAAAATTTAAAAATGGCAATTAAAATCAATTTCCTCCTTTCTTCCATTTCTCTCCCCTGGGAGGGGCCAAGTGACCAGCATAGAAGAAGAGATTGCAAAGGATCTGGTGATGATGAAAAATTGGAATACCTAAGAGTTGATGGTGCGGCAGGCAGTGAAGCCAATGAGACTGCTGTGTGGAAAATAGTTGAGAAAGTGACTGGCAGTCAGGAGTTTGAGTATGTATCTAGGGGGATTGAGCAATTAAGTTAATATACTGAGATATTAGGAGTCAGGGTTCTCACTATTAGAGATGGCATTTAGAAATATGAAAAGGGAAAAGGTATTAACTTTGACTTAGTGGTATTTTTGTGAGTCGGGCCCCATCGATTTATGTTTGGAAATAAATGTGTATATGTATATATATTATATATTTTATTATATTACACGTACAAGGTCTGACAATTAAGTTTGCGAACTTGTTGCAATAATGTTGTTAAACTTTTTTGATATCAGAGAGGTTATTCATTACGAATTTGTGCCAACTGGACAAAGAGTTAACCAAGTTTATTATTTGGAAATGCTGAAAAGGCTGCGTGAAAAAGTTAAAAGACCTGAACTTTTTGCCACAATTCATGGCTCTTGCATCATAACAATGCACCAGGTCACACAGCACTGTCTGTGAGGGATTCTTTAGCCAGTAAACAACTATATTGGAACTCCCACCCTACTCACCTGATCTGGCCCCCAATTACTTTTTTCTTTAGACAAAGATAAAGGACATATTAAAAGGAAGACATTTTGATGACGTCCAGGACATGAAGAATAATATAATGACAGGTCTGATGGCCATTCCAGAAAAAAAGTTCCAAAATTGCTTTTAGGGGTGGACTAGGGGCTGGCGTTGGTGCATAGTTTCCCTAGGGAAGTACTTTGAAGGTGACCATAGTGATATTCAGCAATGAGGTGTATAGCACTTGTTTTTTAGGATGAGTTCACGAACTTAATTGTTTGACCTTCATATACGAAATAATATAAGTTATATTCATAATATTATACATATATGAAATATTTATTTAGCTTTGTCACCTAGAGGGCCTAGGTTCTGTGATACCTCTATAGCAATGAGGACACGAAGTACATGGATCTTGGCCGTTAAATACCATCCTCTACTAAAAGGAACCAAGGCTCCTTAAAGAATGGCTGATTTCAAGCAGAGAAAGTACAAGATGAAACTGCAACATATATTTGTGATAAAAAAATAAAGTTCTCAAAGAAGTATAGAGACATGTCAAAAGGAGAGGAAAATAAGTTTGACGGAACTCTTACAAAATCTAAGGAAATTTGTGCATCAAAAATATCCATAGTGATGGCTCATATCACACTGGGTAAAATTATAATTCATTACTCCATACAGATATAAATACACTAATTAATAATTGTATGGGATAAATGGAAATGTCATCTTTATGTTAGAATCACAAGACATACAGGAAGAAAGAGAGGAACAGAAAATATACCATTACTACGTGGATGTTGATTCAGGCAGGGAGCATCAATATTGTAAAATTGGTGGGTGGAAGTTTGATGATAAAATATTAAGGTACAGTCACAGTAATTTCTCCCAAATATTTAAAAGTTCCATAAGCAAAAACCATGACTTTTCAGTAAAGAAAATTTCCAGACAATTTTGAAACTTTGCCAGCTGATCAGAAGTACACCTTCAGTGGGGGATAGGAAGGTGTCCTGTTCTCATGATGTGAGGCCCTGGAAGACATAGCCTCAGCCTATGGTATTCCTCCCCGAAAGTCATGAACTGATTCTATATATGAGGAAACATTCAACAGAACCAGACTGAGGGAAATCCACCAGGTGGAAAGCCTTACCTCCCTTAAAAGAGTATAGGTCATGCAACAGTGTGACTGGGAAAGTCTTCTAGATTGAAGAAGCATGAAGAGACATGAAAATTAAATGCATGATCCTAGATTAGACCTTGGACAATGAAAAAGAGGTATTATTGGACTGCCAGCACAATTTGAATGAAATCTGTGGGTTTCATGGTGATATTGTATTAAGGTTGATTTCCAGTTTTGCATGGTTGTGCATATCGGAGAATGTCTTATTTGTAAATTACGCCCTGTAGTATTAAAGACTGATAGGACATCATGTCTGGAACTATTTTCCATGGTTCGAAAAGGGAATAATAATAATAGGTATTCACTGTTGGGAGATAATTCTCCATGGGTCTTTGCATTTCTACATATTTAATCCCATGTTATCTTTGCAAGGATATTTGTATAGCAAATAGCTGTGGAAGATAGAGTTAATGTCTCCTTCCACTGGGCAGAGGGAAGTTCTGCTGTATGACCAGAATAAAGTTAATGTTTCCCTCCGGGGTAAAGGTTGGACAGGTATCGTTGCAGCCCCCTTATAAGACAGAGGCTTTTATGTTTGCAATTACTCAGATGTAATAAATGTGTGTGCATCATCCATTGGGACCTGCCTTTTCACCATCCCCATCTCCATCCCTATTGTATTGGGCAATAGGAACCAATGGGACCATGAAGCTAGTGCTGCCTGCTGTGTCTTGAGTAGTCAAGTCTTAATGAGTAATAATAAAATATCTGATCCAAAAATCTCTTGACTTCTGCCAGCATCTCTGAGACTGACAAGGTAACTTGTTAGCTTCCAAGCAGGATACAGTCTCAGACTCTTCTTAATTCTTAAAATTTATATGCAGTGAGTGAAAATGTGGGAATTGAGCAAAGGTAGTAAAATATCATCAACCGGGGACTATGGGTGACGGCTATGTGAAAGTTCCATTGCGATATTTTTGTAAGTGCAACTTTTCCACAATCTTTATGTCATTTTAAAATAATTCCAAAATACAATTATATAAAAAATTACACTGATTTTAAAATAATATAAAATGTCTGTATTTTTAACTACTGTAAGTCCTTGAAATGTCATTTAAATCTTAAATTATTGTTGAATCTATATACATGCAGGCTTTATATATCCACCAAAATAAAGCCAGATTAGTCATTAAACAGTTGAGCAGTAATTCTCACTTGGCCTATAATATGTATATTACAATAATTTTCAGCCTGCCATTTATATTTTCAAAACTAATTATCTTACTAACGTTTAAAGTATGATGAATATCTAGAGACTTGCAAATATCAATGACCATCTGGGAATTTATTTGCATTTTATTTTTTCATAAACATGAAACAGTATTAAAAAAAGAAAACTGTGCACAAGCAAAATACAGATGTAGGTAGAGAATGAACTGTCTTCTATGATGCTAATGTTTCAATATTTCCCCCTTTTGTAATCACTCTGAAGTGTACAGCTATATTGTTGAGTATTTTCATAATGTCATAACTGTTTTTTTAATCAAGAAAACCATGACATGTTACAGCCCTCAGGAAATACATCCTAAACATTAAACATAAAATATTAATACTTTAATGTAGCATTTATTAGGAGTGTAATATCCAAGGTGACAGTAGAATGAAATTATTATAAATGTAGAGTCTTAAAGGTAGTATTTGGAGTTTGATCTTGTGCATGTTATTTAACTTCTTTCATCCTCAATTTTATCACCTGTAAAACGAGAAGAATAATAAGACCATGGAGAGGATAAAATGTAAGATATCTGGGACACAGAATTCAGTATAATTTATTTTGTCCCACCTGTGTGTATTTCCTTTTTCTTCTTGCATATGCAAAATTTTAGAGATTTATGGAAAATATACATTCCAACAGGAATAATATTCTACCTTCTAATAAAATCTAATTTCCTTAGAAGAGCCCTTCTTGTTTGACACAGGAATAAATCTTTTTTTCTTTCCCCAGGTCTCTTGCACAAAATTTTCCATTTGAGTGAACACTCTGACATGGATAACTAAAACTGACCAAAAGCATCCACCAAGTTGAAGAGAAGGATAAGCTTGGGTAGGTAATAGACCGTAGTTAGAATGTTTTGCATTCAAGTCTGTCTTTTTATTTAACAAAAATATCATGCAACTTTTTTGGTGTACTTTTGAGATTGACATACAGTTTTTTCCACGATATGCTTTTTCTCTTTTTTCTTATTTTATTCATGGCATTCTTATTTTAAAAGAATTATTTTATTTTTTGATTATTTCAATGTGAACTGCCTTTTATTCCAAAAACATTAACATCACTTTTCTCATTTTTCCCCTCCCAGCCAGAGGAAAAAATGGTGCTTGCTTCATTCCTCCAATGCCTGACATCATGGATTTTGCGCCTCTAGGGAGGCATGAGGGAGACAAATAATATTATTCATTCCAAATTAAATTAACCCACATTTGTGTATTATAGTTCCATGTTAGTAAAAAAGTTAACATTAAATTTTCAAAGTGTTAAAAGCAGCTGCATTTCATATTTTATTTATTGAGTTCCCTGATCCTTTGAGTAGGTATCACAGTTAATAGAAAATAACTTCAAAGAGTTTATTATGAAGTGGACTCTATTTTCTTTTGCTCTCGACACAGAAGACATGAAGTATGTCCTTTGTATCTGTACTTTCTTCTCAGTTTTTGGTAAGACTGCCATTGTTCGGATCTGAATTCCTCCTACTTTTAGGACCACTCAAGAGCCTCTGTGCTCTCTCTCCACCAAAATTTGTCTACAATGCCCTCAGAGGTACTTCTCTACAATCCATCTTTAATCATGCCCTTGTAAGTCCAGGTGTTTGTCTTTTTTTTTGTTTTTGTTTTTTTTTTTTTTGAGACTTTTAATGTGTCCTTATTCCCTAAAGAAATAACCAATACCTGGCTGTATGTGTTTCCTAAGCCTCCATTTCCTCAGCAGTACCACAAAGATAATAAGAGCATAGTGCTTAGAGTTCTTAATATATAGTAAGTGTTCAACAAGTGTTAGGTATCTGTATTATGTATTAGGTTGGTGCAAAAGTAATTGCACTTTTTGCAATTATTTTTAACCTGTTAAATCGCAATTACTTTTTAACCTGCTAAACCACAATTACTTTTGCACCAATCTAATACCTTTAAAATAGCAACATATTGTATGTTAGAGTTCAAATTTGGACAAAAATAATGATAATGACCTTTGACTTAAATTTTAAATTTTAGAGGACTCCTATCTATCTTTCTGCCCAGGTATTTGTGGTTTGCTCAGCATTTCTCTAAACCTCAAGGATCAGAATTTCCACAACCTTCAAACGCATCCAGACATGTTTTCAGGACCCTCCATGGGCCCTTCAGAGAAGGTGTACACAGAGGGATGTTGAATTACAGAAGTCAAAGACTTAACTCAGATGGGATGTGATTTTCCCTCAAAGCTTTCATGGGTGGGGCTGTTTACAAGTGATAGGAAATCCCCACTCCTGGCAACATTTCTGTATGGACAATAGACTGAGGATTTATAACTTGCTACATTTTGTATGAGGAAACATGTTCATTGAGTTTAGCTTCTTAATAAGAAGCACACAAGTGCTAAAAGTTAAACTAACTTTTAAAAATCCCAACAAAATTTAATCAATTAATGTCCTTTCCTTATATACATGAAGGTGTCAGAATGAAAACAGAACCTTTATTCATTAAATAGTTCACCAATTTATGCTTCGAACATTATCCAATTTTAATCATTAACTATGAAATACCTATGACAAATATCAAAAGCCCTGCAGAATCCTATGTAAAAAATACTTTAATATATTTTCTTTTTGACATACAAGTAAGATAATTTGACATCAGAAATAACAAATACTTCCCAAACAGCTCAACATTACTTCTCAGTCTGTAAAGCCACTCTCTAACTCCTGAAAATACAGATAAATCCAAGAATCGTCAAAGCTTTAAGTGACACTTTATGTATCAAGCAGTTGAAATTGCCATGTGAATTAAAAAAAAAAAAAAAATCCTTTTCCTGCCTAAAAATAACATAATTGGATTCTTAAAGAAAATCAGCAAATAATCGATCAGTTAGTATGACTTTAAAAGCATTATTCTCAGGTTAAAAATATTTGTCCATACACACTCCTCCAGGTGGTTTCTACTAAAATTCCTCTTTTATGCAAGACTAATCTTTAAATTAAATGCTTTTCACTTACATTCATTTTTAACTTGCCAAATAAGATTTTTTAAAGAATGATTTTAAACAAGAAAGGAAAAAGAATGAAAGGACAGACAAAATATAGGAAGAGGCAGGGAATAAGAAAGTAAAGAAGGGATAAAGAAAAATAGAAAGATGGGAAGTAAGAAAGGAGGGAAGAAAAGGAGGGAAAGGAAAGGGAAAGACTGTGAGAAACAAGTGTGCATCAGAATCATGATGCAAATGCTTTCCAGGTTCATTATGGTTAATCTTTCCAAAAATATTAACACATTTCCCAATACAACTCTACAATATTAGAATTCTGAGTATGAGAAACCTGCATTTCAAAGCCAAAACTTCAAATTTAATAGGTAACAGAAAGTTGTCCTCACCAACTCAGAAACACTGCCATCTGCTGACCGAAAAAAAAAATTGATACGAGTTTGCTATTTCTTTAAGTGTATAACCAAAAATATTGTAAAGTTTGTAAGACATATTATGAAACCTGTATTTAGTAACATGTCATGATATAAAGACATTTTTTATGAATATAACCAAATCTGAGAAATACAAAGTATGAAAGAGTACAAAAGATAATATTTTGGTTTATAGCAAAGGTGCAATTATAGTTTTAATTAGTAACCCAAAATATGTAAAATAACTTTAAAGATACTCTGTCCACAATCATGTAGCAATTAATAAATGCCTGAGCATTAATTCAAGCCACAGCATTCTTCTAATTTGCAGCCCTAATGTAAGAGATTTCTTCTAAAAGTTGCTTCTTCACTAAAAGTCAGTCTTCACAATCAAGGAAACACATCAAGTTGATGAAATCACAAAGGAAAACGTCCAGGTCCTTAGAGTTACTTCCATTTCCTTCTTATGCCAATTTTCTTCCCATAGTAATCAGGGGAAGTAGATAAGAAAGTGCAGATTTTAATGCACCTGGGAGGTAAAGACACAGTGTTTTCTCATAGATATGTTAGTAAATATATGGGGCTTTCATAGCTTATAAAAGTGACCACAAAATTACCAGCAATATTTCTTTCTATGAATGTCAGTGATTTAGGGAGTCTCCTAATTTACCTGCCCTTAAACGTGCAAGTCAGAACTTGATAGAATGTAGGACTAACATCATATTTATTCTGAGCAGAATTTCCTCCCATTCTACATCCCCAGCTTTACCTCTTGTCATGCTAGTTTTGCCCTGTATGCTCCAGTTAGGGGAATTTGCTTGCAGCTCAAAGGGAATTTCATGATTTTTCACCTCTGTGCCTCTGCTCAAGCTGCTGCCTGTGTCTATGGTGCAATTTTTTTCATGAGGATGTTCTTTCTGACCTAGTAAAACCGGGAGGGCCAAATTTCCTTTATCTCTGTTCCCAGCCTTCATGGTGTATGTATTTACTATTGCATTTACCATGAAAAGGGTTTTCTATTTCTTAATCTGTCATCCTTGCTTTATAGTGAACTCCACCAAATGAGAAATCTTAACTTATTTCTCTCCAGATAATCTATGCTTGGCACGGCACCTTATAAACAGAATTTTAAAAAATCTAATATTTTAGGAGCTCATACAAAATTTTACTGCTCTTCATCATTTGTGCAATGACCGAAAATTTTGCATAAAAATTATTGACAGCATGTTGGATTTGGTAACTTGGACTATTCTGTTATATGTAGTTTAGTATATTATGATTACACTTTACCCCTCTCTTCAATTAGACTGTAAGCACCTTGGGGCTATTTCAGACTGTATATTGCCCACCAAACTGAACATTGTGTGAGATTCCAAGTAAATTCTTATTAAATATTGTATTGTCATATAACCTCAACTAGATTAATAAAAAAAGTCTCAATATGATATAACAAGTACTGTATTATGTAATCTGGGGATTTAAAAAGTGCAAGTAGAATCAAGAAAAGGCTAAAATAAATCTATTTGGGAAACTTCTTACTTGAAAGTGAATCTTAAAGTATAACTAGTAGTATACTGGATTTACATAGGGCTTCTCTATAGATTAGGAAGAGGCAGGAAAATATATAATTGGCCTGGTAACTAGCAAGTAGCTCCAGACTTTTTTCTTCCCCCTCACCCCCTATTTCTAAAGTTCCATGGGGGACATACATGGGAAACAATAGGAAGGAATGAGAAACATGTTGGTGATCCTAAATTATAAAACTTAAAGAGAACATGAAAGTGGTCCTTTATCTGGAGAATATAAGATAGTTAATAAATTGAGCCAAATCTTTCAAAGTTCTTTAAGAAAGGAACATCAGAGATTGACCACTTTATTTCCTTAATGCTCATTTTCCAAACAATGTAGGAGGTCAGTAGAGGGCACTTCACATAGGTAAGGCAAGAGACAATTAGTGCAGTGTGCAATGAGAAGTGTGCACGTGTTTTGTCTTGTTTTGTTTTGTTGTGGCCCAGTGTGTCTGCATTGCCAGGTCAGAAGTTCTTAACTTCTACATTAAGAGAACAAATATCAATGGCATTGTCAATAAATGCTTTTAAAATTCATAATTATCTAGGAAGTCCTGTAGCCCTTTATATTCCTCACTTTCAGCAAAACAAATGCTTAGATTAACTTCAGAAACTTGGGTATGAAAGAAAGCAAGCTGATCTTTAGGGAATTAGATATAGAGTAACAAGTTTCTTTTCTTTTTTGTGTTGTGGTCAAAACACTTAACATGAGATCTACCTTCAACAAATTTTGAATACGCAACATAGTATTGCCAACTACAGGCACAATGTTGTATGGCAGATCTCTAGAACTTATTCACCTAATGTAACAGACTCTGTACCCCTTGTACAACAATTCCCCATTTTCTCCTTCCCCCAGCCCTTAGTAACAAGCAGTCTATTATCTGTTTCTATGAACTTGACTATTTTAGATACCTCATATAAGTGGAATCATGCAGTGTTTGTCCATCTGTGATTGTCTTATATCACTTAGCATAATGTCCTCCAGGTGCATCCATGTTATCCCATATGGCAGGATTTCCTACTTTTTAAAGATGAGTAACAATATTTCATTGTAAGTATACACCATATTTTCTTTTTCTATCATTCATTGATAGATATTTATCTTGTTTCCACATCTTCACTATTAAGAATAATGTTGCAATGAACATGGGAGTGCAGATATCTCTTTGAGATCATGAGTTCAGTTATTTTTGCTATATACTCAGATATGGGATAATATGGTAGTATTTTCTTTCTTTTTTTTGGAGAAGGAAAAAATATTTGATAAAATTTGACACCCTTTCGTGATAAAAACTCTAAAAAAACTAGGTATAGAAGGAATTTACCTTAATATAATGAAGGCCATATATGAAAACTTTACAGCTAATACCATTCTCAGTGGTAAGCTTTTCTTCTAAGATCAAAAAGAAGATAATGGTGCCCACTTTCATCACTTCTAGTCAACATAATACTGGAAGTTCTAGCCAGAGTAATTAGGCAAGTGAAAAAAAAAATAAAAGACAGCCACATCAGAAAGGAGGAAGTAAAATGGTCTATTAGCAAATTACATGATCCCATCCTGTATGTAGAAAATTCTAAAGACTCCATGCACACACAAAAATGTTATAATAAATCAATTCAGTAATGTTGCATGACACAAAATCAACATCTGAATTCACTGAGTTTCCATAGAGTAACAAAATAAAATTAATAAAACAGTTTTATAATAGCATTGAAAAGAATAAAAGAACTTAACCAAGGAGGCAAAAAACTGTAAACAAAACTGCAAAACATTGATGAAATAAATTAAAGACAAAAAATAGGAAGACATCCTATTAAGTGTATCAGAAGAATTATATTGTTAAAATGGCCACACATATCAATGTGATCTACAGATTCAATGAATCCCTATCAAAATCCCAATGGCATTCTTTACAGTAAAGGGAAAAAAAAAACAATCATAAAATTCATGGGAAACCACAATAGACCTCAAACAGCCAAAGCAATCTTGAGATAGATGAACAAAGCTGTAGGCATCATACTTCTTGATATCAAAATATATTATAAAGATACAGCAATTAAAACAATGTGGTACTGGCATAAAAAAAGACACGCAGACTAACGGAACATAGTAGAAAGCCCAGAAATAAATCCACACATATGTAGTCAATTAATCTTTGACAAGGGTGCCAAGAATGAGGTATGAATGGTGTTGGGAAAACTGGATATACACATGCAAAAGAATGAAATTGGACTCTTATACCATACCAAAAATAAATAAATAAATAAATAAATAAATAAATAAATAAATAAATAAATAAATAGAAATCTACTCAAATGGATTAAAGACTTAAATGTAAGACCTGAATATATAAAACTCCTAGAAGAAAACAGGAGGGAAACTACATGACATTGGTCCTAGCAATGATTTCTTGGATCTCACACCAAAAGTACAAGCAACAAAAGCAAAAATAAACAAATGGAACTACATCAACTTTCTGCAGAGCAAAGGAAATAATCAACAGAGTGAAAAGGCAATCTGTAGAATGGGAGAAAATATCTGCAAAACATATATATCTGACAAGGGGTGAATTTCAAAATATATAAGGAACCCCAGCAACTCAGTAACAAAAACAAAATAAAATAACTTGATTGAAAAGTGGGCTAAAGACCTGATAGACATTTCTCCAAAGAAGAAATACAAATTCTTAACAGGTATATGAATATCACTAGTTGTCTGGGAAACGTAAAACCACAATGAGATACTACTTTTGCATCTGTTATGGCAGATAATATGTGTATATATATATATATATATATATATATATATATACATATATATGTGTATATATATATATACGTGTATATATGTGTGTATATATATATATATATATGTATATATATGTATATATATGTGTGTGTGTATATATATATATATATATGCAAAGATATAGAGAAATACTTATATATAGTTGGAACCCTTGTAAACTACTTATGGAAATGTAAAATGGTAGTGTCATCATGGAGTAGAATAGCCAAGTTTCAGTACTGCTGGGAATAATAGAATATTTAAATAAATGGATTCTAAGAGCAGAGCAGACACTTCAGGTGGAAAGACCAGGAATCGGAACAGCTGGAGAGGTAAACTTTATTGGCCAGGGTCATGGGAGGTATAGACATAGGAAAAATACTATTCAAGCACTGGCTTCACTCATTTTAAGATCTATAGCTGTGCATGCCATTTAACCTCTGTGCACTGTTTTTCTCTTCAGAAAATTAGAGCTAGCATGTATATGTTTTTTTATATCCAATCCTTATCAAATCAAAATTAGAATAAAGTTGTTAGTTTTATTTTACCAATAAGGAAGATGAGGCTCCAGAAGCAAATTATTATGCTCTCCGTCATAAATTCTATTAAGTAGGAGCACTTTGCTTCAAACCAGATTTAGTTAACCATACATTAATGCTCTTCCTTCTGCTCCTGAGTTCTATATAAGCCTGTTACACTGTATGGTGTAGTGCTTGGGGGCGTGATCTCTAGAGCTAGATTCTTTTGATGCACACCCCAGGTTGGCTCCGTATTAGCTGTGCAACCTTGAACAAATTACTTGATTTCTCTGTACATCTCGAACCGTTTTGAAGTAGATTTGATTTCTCTCTTTGTAAAAGGAGGCTAATAATGCTATCTTACTTCTCAGGAGTTCATCTATACCCTGCATCACTCATAGGAAACACTATATGACCTTTTAACTATTACCATAGTATTACTACAAGTATTTTAAAAAACAAAGATACTGAAAAGGAAAAGTCATACCAAAAGGGAAGGGTACAAACTCAAGTAATTCTCCTTAAGGCTGATCCTGTTACAATGTGGTGAATCTTAGAAGGACTTTTTTTTCTCATCATTTGTTATTTGAGTTCCCTTCAGGAGGCTCATTTAGTTTCATTCCCTAAATGCCTACAGACCGTCAGAATGTAAAAGAAAGGAAAGCCAAAGTATACACATGAACAAATGAAATCATCAAAACCCATTATAAGAAACATATTGGTGCAAAAACCAACAAATAGATCCAGTCACCCTTAGATAGTACCTGACAACTAAAAAAATATTATTTTCTTTTCTGTTATGAGACTCAATGTCCTCAAAATGGCTTATAAGAGATACAGAATGCAGCAAGAGCAGCAGACAGCAAACATCCCCTGAGATGTGTGTGGAGAGATAGGGAAATGGTGAGAGAGAAGGGAGGATGCACTCAGATGTCACAGCAGTGGTGTTAAACCCGGGTTGTGACGTTTTCAAAAACTCTTATTTCTTTCAAAAGAAGCTTCTTTGTGTATTACAAATTGAAATGACAAGAAAAAAAAAAAAAAAAAAAAAAGAAGAGTCTGAAAACAACAATGTCACCCCTGATTAGAAATGGCATAAGAAGCAGCAGAAAAGCTTTATGCTCAGCTTGAAGTCTTGGGGAATAAGAAAACCTTTCAGGAGCAAAAACAAAACATAGCAGAGGAAAGGCAGATTAGTGTGACTTCAGAAATGAGTTCCAAGACTACTGAAGCACAGTGTATTAGCTTTATGACGAGAGCCATTACCTCTCCACGGACAGGCAATATTTCTAAAGAGCTACTACTGTGCAGAGAAGAAAATGTGAAGGATCTAGGAAGAAAGCTCTGCTTTCTCACAAGTTATTAACCTCATTTATACCACTGAGTCCCTATCATTATGCTCATTGCCCTGACATGGTTCAGTGAACTGATATTTCATTCAGCAGGGTGCGAATTGTGATGACAGAGAAAGGAAAGCCTGAGGCTTGGTTGAAATTGCATTTGTTATGACCAGTTGCACCTCAGATGAAAGTAAAAGTCTAAGTAACTGTTTTGGGAAAGAATTCCCTAAAAAACGTTTTTAGAGCCCTCTACCCTGAGGCCAATTCACCAACTATCTGTTTCTAAACCTCTGCAGGTTTCAACTTCATTTTTTAAAAGCAGTTGTAGTCTTTCTTTCTATAGCATTGTTAAACAGAAGTTGTATGCTGAGACTTTGGCATACGTTACATGTGATACTGTCATGCAGGGTCTCAGCTCCCGCTCCCCACACAACAACGCAGGATATATGGTGAGGCCACAAAGCAACACCCAGGGAGCCATAGATAGGGGAGTCATACCACCATATTCTTGATGGCGGCTGGGTTAGAGACACAGGAAGTAGGATACACATGACTCACAATCCGCTGTCCGCTTGTTAACCGCACTTGCTAGCTGCAATCCGCAGTCCGCTTCTCTGTCAAACCACCCAACCAACCCGCTAGCCTACCCACAGTGGTTATATTAGTAGCTAATGGCTAATCCGAAGCAGCTGAAGGCCATCTAATAATTGAGCCAGCACCTTTCCACGAGAGGCCGAAAGCCTGGAAACTGTTCTCTGGGACTCTGTCCCCACTAATACTAAAAATTGTAATAAATGCCAGTATTTCATGTTCAGAGAGTTCACAATTAATAAGAAAAATAATGACATTAATGTTTAATGCATTTGAAACAAAAATATAAAATTACACGTTATGCAGAACTTGAAATTAATTTAAAATATATATTTAACATATCTTAACACTTTTATGTAAATCACTAACCACTAATGCAATTTTTTTTTTTTTTTTTTTTTGGCTTCAAGCCACCGTGCCCTTTGGTCCTCAGACCAGCTGGACTCATTTGGCTTACGTGCTTATTCTGCCAAATTTAGCTCTTCTGTGTGAATATTTAAGGACAATATCTTCAGGGGTGTTTCTATGCTCTGACCAACAGATGTACTCAAAGGTACCCCTTCCAAAGTAACAATGACAACAATACAAATCCTCCTCTTTGGTGAAGGAAGGTGGATCAAATGGGCAGGAAAACTGAGAAAGTATAGTGGTCACATGCAAATGAGAGGTCTGTGATGAGAGGGGAAGGAAAGAAATGGAAGGGGGAGGGACTGTGAAAGAACACAGGAGGTTGAAGAAATATTCTCTGTAGTATATGAAATGATAATATTACAACAACAAATAGTGATATTTCAGCCCTTTAAAATAGCGCAATGTAATGGAATAGTGGAATCATAAAAAATCCTTAAAATGATCAATAATCATAACTGACAATTAGCTCTGTGAGTTGGAAAACATTATAGCATAAATAAAAAAAATTGCATTTGGAGAGACTGTGACTTGTTTCCTTAGCTAGTGAAGGTCAAGAAGCTCAGAATTCTCATTCCTAATATAGAGTCAAAGAGAATTTCATAGTAGGTCTATTTAGTTAGAGATGCTGTGGGGACAGAGCCAGGAGTGCAGTTTCCAGGCTCTCGCCCTCACGTGGAAAGGTGCTCACTTGGGTAGTAAATGGCCATCAACTGTGATTGGATGGCCATCAGCTGTGGCTAGTTGGCCGTGAGCTGTAAACAGTGACCCATTGGCCACTAATATAACTACCATGGCTACACTAGCAGAAAAATGGGGCTAGTAAGAAGATGGTGGCTGAACTAGCAAGCAGCAGAGTGTGGATAGCGGATTGCAGAGAGGTGGATTGCAGAGAGGCGGATTGCAGCTCGCAAATGGGGAGTCGGTGGGTTGGCAGAAAAGCGAACAGCAGGTCGCACGTCGTGTGAATCCAGCCTCCAGTGAGACTATAGTGGTATGACTCCCCTATCTATGGCTCCGTGGGTGTTCCTTTTTGGCCTCACCATGTCCTGTGTTCTTATATGGGGAGCGGGAGCTGAGACCCCACAGGCCGCCCCTCATGATAGATGCAATGATTTATCTGTTTTTCTTTGAGATGTAATTCCCCAATTTCTTGATTCACCTCTATCTGCTGCTTTCAAACGTTTTTTTAAACTTCCTCCATATTTCTGCAATTCCTTGTTTTGTGTTCACAGTAAGACTCTTCGGCCAGTGGGAGAGACAGTGAGTGAATTCTTCCCTGCAAACAGGTTATATTTAATCCACATGGCCTCTATGAAAACAGTTTACCAATGAAAAAAAATTGCTTTTAGACTAGAGAGCTTTCTGAGATTTCATAAACAATCAAGGACCAAGACTGCCAGTCTTTTGTGTAAATGGTAAGTGAGCTCCATCATCCCGAAAGTCAAAGCAAATGCTCAATGCCAATTAAATCCACAATTGCCTATTATGACTGAGATCCAACAGAACAAGGTTTTAAGTTTTCCATTTGAATTGTGTTTAGAAAATAGTTATATAGTCATGCAAAGTGAAAGACAACTGAGTGACAGGGATGAATTTAGCAAAAAGATATATATGTGCTATGATGTAATTCATACAATAATTTAGATTAAATTATTTTCATTAAGAAAAGATTCCTGTGGAGTAGAAACAAACAAACAAAAAATCAAATATCATAAAGAAAATATTTTAAATATTAAATTTCCCTGCAATTGTTTAGCTGAATTAATAATAATATCAAAATGCTTTTACATGTTATATTTGCATTTTTTCTTAATCTTGTAGTCACAGCTACAGGTTTTTAAGAGCATTCGTAAATACTACCAGATGTATTCTACGTAATTTTTGCAACACTTCATATATGTTTGACTTAAGATACTGATGAGATTTCTATAATATTTTTTTTATTAAATTGAAGAAATGAATTTGATTGATTAACGTTTAGGAAATCATTTGAGAAGAAGCATGTTTAATGTTGGTCATCATGGGACAATCATATCACAAAAGTAATAACAATGCTACTGTTAATAATCCACTTCACTTATTGAATATTTTATTGGTTAGTAACTTTGCACATATTTTCTTGTGAATTTATTACAAAGATTATGTGATAAAGATAATTTCCTATTTTATAGATAAAGCAACTAAGGCTCAGAAATGTTAAGCAAATTGCCCAAAGCTACGTGATAGATTTGGAATTTAAACCTAGATATATCTACCTCAAAATTTAATTTCTTCAATCAAAGTTCTATCTGCCATCTTAAAAAACAAACAAACAAAAACAAACAAAAAACAGAAATGTTTTCAGATTTTTTGGGTAGATACTCAGGAGAGGAATTGCTAGGTCATATGGTAATTCTATTCCTAATTTTTTAAGGAAACTCCATACTGCCTTCCATAGCGGCTGCACCAATCTGCATTCTCACCAAGAGTGTATGGGGGTTCCCTTTTCTCCACAGTCTCTGCAACGTTTGTTATTATTTGTCTTGTTGATGATAGCCATCTAACCAGTGTGAGGTGATATCTCATTGTGGTTTTTTATTTACATTTCTCTGATAATTAGTGATGGATTTTTTCATATGTCTATTGGTCATCTGTATGGCCTCTATTCAGATCATTTACCCATTTTTTAATTGGATTGTTTGTTTTTTTGTTGTTGAGTTGTATGAGTCCCTTATATATTTTGGATATTAGCCCCTTATCAGAGGCATTGTTTGCAAAAATCTCCTCCCATTCAGTTGGTTGCCTCTTTATTTTGTCGATGGTTTCTTTTGCTGTGCAGAACCTTTTTAGTTCGATATAGTCCCATTCATTTATTTTAGCCTTTCCTTCCCTTGACTTTGAAGTTAAATTCATAAAATTATCTTTGAATCCAAAGTCCATAAGTTTAGTACCTATGTTTTCTCTTATGCAGTTTATTGTTTCATGTCTTATGTTTAAGTCTTTGATCCATTTTGAGTTAATTTTGGTACACGGTGATATATAGCAGTCTAGTTTCATTGTTTTGCATGTGGCTTTCCAATTCTCCCAGCACCATTTATTGAAAAGGCTGTCTTTTCTTTATTGTATGTTTTTGGCTTCATTGTTGAAAATTATTTGTCCATATGCTATGTGGGTTTCTTTCTGGGTTTCAATTCTATTCCATTGGTCTGTATGTCTGTTTTTCTGCCAATACCATGCTGTTTTAATTATTGTTGCTCTGTGGTACAAGCTCAAGTCAGGGAGTGTGATACTTCCAGCATTGTTCTTTTTTCTAAGCCTGCTTTGGCTATTCGGGGTCTTTTGTGGTTCCATACAAATCATGGATGTATCTTGAGATTATTAGTCTAAGCAAAATAAGTCAGACAGAAGAAGTTGAGAATCATATGATTTCACTGATAAATGGTATGTAAAACTGAAAACAACAAAGAAACAAGATAAACAAATGAAGAAACAAAAACTCATAGACACAGACAATACTTTAGTGATTACCAGAGGGTAAAGGGGGACGGGGGATGGTAGATGAGGGTAAAGGGGATCAAATATATGGTGATGGAGAGCTGACTCTGGGTGGTGAACACACAATGTGATATAGAGATGATATATTACAGAATTGTACACCTGAAACCTATGTAACTTTACTAACCATTGTCACCCCAATAAACTTTAAAAAACAAACAAACTGAACTGAATGGTCACAACAAATAGCAACAACTAGATAGATGACAGGATGCAGTCTGTGAAGGACAGATGAAAGAACACAATGCTGACTCGAGAGAAAAATATGAATGGATTTGGATAAAAGTTTCTGTACAAAAGCAAATTTTTAAATTAATGTATTTAATTTGCAAATGTTTATTAAACACTCTCTGTACTATTTTTGGCCCCTGGGATATACAAGTGAACAAAACACACAAAAGTCCCCACAACTGGAAGACTAGAACTGTCACTTACTGAAATGAGAAGACAGCTTTTCATGCGGAGTGAAAGCTGCACATTCATCATAGTCCATACCTCCAAAACCCCGAAGATACAGCCCTGCCCGCCCATCTCTGCAACCTCGATTTCTGATGCTACCCTCATTGTCCCTCAATTTCAACTACTATGAACTTTTCCCCTATATTTAAAAACATAATGCTCTTATCTTTCTTAAAGGTCATTCTACATTCTGTTACCTTTACCTGAAATATTATTTCTTTTTTCTTTCTTTCATTTTTTAAACATCTTTAAGGATACAGTGCAGATATTTCTTATTCAGAGAGAACGTCTGTAAACTCAAGTATAAAGTGTCCTCCAGTCCCTTCTTTTCCTCCTATTTTAATCATTTCTATCCCTTTTTTTCTCTCTCTGTATTATATAACACATTTTGGTATTTTTTGTTTGTTTGTTTAATTATTTAAAAATCATGAATATTTTTTTAAATATGTATTTTATTCTTCACTGTGAATCGACTATATTTCTTAGTGCCTGGTATGTCAGATAATAAGCAAATATTTTGTTGAATATTTGAATTAATGAATTTACATAGTTTTTTAGTCCGCTGGAGATTGGATTATCCTGCTATGTTATATATTTGTATTTTGTAGATAATTCTTATAAAGCAGGTACTTAACACAAATCAATGATTCCTTGATGAAATAAGTTATAGGGAGACATGGACTAGTTTATAAACATTATGTATAATATCTTTATACAATGACAACAAATTTGGTTGTAATTTGATGTAAGTTATTGAGATTTCTACATGGTGACATTTCATGGGCTGCCTTATTAGTCAAGCAAGTCTTTTTGAACATCCAGATTATCCAGAAATAATTTAAAGACAAAATTATTTCTAGCTTCTGCTAAACATGTTGAAATCTAGAAAGTGTATCACTCCCACTTTAACAACAGGAAAAACTCCAAGAATAATTCTCAAAATCACAACTTTTCTGATCTCATCAACTATCTGAGACCACAAGGCACTCAATCAAATGCCTGAAATCCAAAAGCATACAAGCCCCATCAAAGGGAGACTCAGACATGAGCACTGGCTTTCCTGGCTGGGTCAGTGTATAGAAAGAAGACAAGGGCACCATAGAAGCTAAATTTTTAAAAAGAAATTTCTAAAAGTGGAGTGGCAGCTGGCATGAGCGTGTAGAACTACTGGTTATTTCAGGCACAAGTGGAGTTTGTCCCAATCAAAGGCTTTTCTGTGTGGACCTTACCATATGTTCATAATAAAAATGTATAGTGTGTAGGAAAACCAGTTCAAGTTTCCCTCAGTGCTGCAGGATTGAGGAAGGGGGGCAGTCACTGTCGTGGGAAATGCACAAACCGCACTTGGATTCATCACCCAACTCCCTTGTGGAACAGAAGCCTTAAGAAGGTAAGTCAGATAACCCTATCACCCTCAGGGTGCAAGGTGAAGACCATAGGAGCTAGAGGAAAGGGTTAGGAAAAAAATATTCTCCATTCCATAGGTAGGGGTATGAATGGCACGAGGCCCAGACCATGAGGGATCTACCACTAGGGGACAGGCAGAATCACAGGAAGCCTTCTTTCTGAACTCTAGGGACCCAACATCTGCCAAATTCTAGGTCTGACCAGCACAACAGAGATCACCCTGGTCTAAAGCAAAAATAGTGGCAATGCGGTGTAAATTTACAGCTTATGTAATGTAACAGTTATGATGTTAGCACAAAGGATCAGACAGAGGAATTGGGAATATACTGTTATAAGGTTCTTACACTACACAAAGAGGAATATAATGGTGTTTGGAGGTATAGTGTGATTAACTAAAGATACATATTTCAAGCATAGCTTAACAACGAGATAAAAATGGTATAAATAAGCCAATAGTGGAGAAAAAATAAAATAATAGAAATATTCAATTCAAATGAAGGCAGCAAAAGCAAAAGTAAAAAAAAGAAAGAAACAAAGAACTGATAGCACTAGAAAAACCAGCTAGTAAGATATTAAATTTTAATTCAAATGCATCAATGGTTTAATTACATACAAATGGTATGTACAAAGCTATTAAAATAAAAACATTGGTAGAGTGTATAAAAAAGAAAGACCCAACTATACGTTGTCTAAAGTAACTTCACTTTTAATATAAAGATATTTTATACATAAAAGCATGAAAAAATGCATAGCATTCAAATACTAATCAGAATAAATCTGGGGTGGCTATATCAGATGAAGCAGATAAAGGATAAAGAATATAACTTGGCATAAAGAGACACTACATAATTTTCTGAACAAAATGATGTTAAATTAGAAATGCATTATGTAGAGATATCTCACAAATATATGGAAATGAAAAACAATTTCTAATAACCATGGGTCAAAGAGGAAATCAAAATAAATTAGAAAGTTTTGAAAAAAATTAAAATGTGAACATGCACTCAAAATCTATAGAATGCATCTAGAGCGGAGATTAGAAATTGGTAACATTAATGCATATATATATATATATATATATATATATATATATATATATATATATGACTAAAAGTCTCAAATCAATGAACTAAGCTCCCACCTTAAAAACTAGAAACAAAGAACAAATTAAACTGAAAACAAATAGAAAAAAATAAATGATTAACGACAAAAATAAATGGCATTCCCACCAGCAGTGTATGAGGTTTCCTTTTTCTCCACAGACTCTAACACTTGTTACTACTTGTCTTGATGATAGCCATTTTAACAGGTGTTAGGTGGTAGCTCTGTGGTTTTGATTTGCATTTTCCAAATAGCTAGTAAAATTGAGCATTCTTACCTATATCTGGTGGCCGTTTTTATGTCTTCTTGGGACAAGTGTCTGTTCAGGTCCTCTGCCCATTTTTAATTAGATTTCTTTTTTTTTGAGAGAGTCTCGAGTTTTTTGACTCTCGAGTTCTTTATGTATTTTGGATATTAGTTATTGGGGGCATTGTTGGCAAATATCTTCTCCCATTCGGTTGTTTGCCTCTTTGTTTTGTTGGTGGTTTCTTTTTCTATGCAGAAGCTTTTTGGTTTGATATAGTCCCACTCATTTATTTTCGCTTTTACTTCCCTTGCCTTTGAGGTCAGATTCATAAAATCCTCTCTGAACACAAGGTCTGTAAGTTTAGTACCTATGCTTCCTTTTATGTAGTTTATTGGTCTTATAGTTTCAGGTCTTATGTTTAGGTCTTTGATGGATCTTGCAATTACCATCTAAGTGAAATAAATCAGAGAGAAAAAGTCCAGAACCATATGACTTACATGAGCTATTAAACTGAAAGCAACAAACAAACAGAACAAACAAAAAAGGAAACAAAAACTCATAGACATAGACAACAGTTTAGTGGTTACCAGAGGGTAGCGAGAGAGGGGGAAGGTAGAAGAGGGTAAAGGGGATCAAATATATGGTGATGGAAGGAGAACTGACTCTGGATGGTGAACACACGACTTTTTTTTTTAAAGAAAAGATGTTTAGACAATTATCTAAAGTGCACAAAATTCTCAAGAAATAATGAGCAAATACAATACAGTAATAAATTTAAAAAAATAATATAGTATTATAAAGTGGTGTTCCCCTGAAGAATAAAGGCTGGATCAACAATGACAAAAACAAGTAAACAAACAAAAACAAACACACAATCGAAACATCAAAACAAAGAAAAAAATCATAGAATTATTTCACTAGATATAAAAAAAACACATGAATTTGGGCAATATTCAACCATTCATGATCAAAAGGCTAAACAAACTAGGAATGGGCAGGAGATTCCTCAGATGATAAAGAGTTTCTGTAAAAAATCTATAGCTAATATGATATTTTAATGTTAAAAATTGAATACTTTCCCCCTAATTGCATGAATAAAAGTGTCTACTCTAACCACTCTTATTAACATCATCCTGGAAGTTCTAGTCAGTGAAATATGGCAATAAAATAAATAAATAAAAGGCACACAGATTGGAAGGAAAGAAATAAAACGGTTTTTAATCAAAGACAATGTGAACTTCTATGAAGAAAACCTCAAAGATTATTAAAATAAAAACCAAACATTTTTACTCAACAGTTATTCATGGATTAGCTTCTGTTTTTCAGAATATGTTCACCTGGGTCTATAGTGGTTAATCCTTATAACATTAATTATATCCTCAGAAAAGGACAGAGACAATAAACACATTGTCAAAAAATTATAAGTAATGTTTTGTGGGAAAAATAAGTTAGAAAATATGTACCCAACTGCCCAACACAACTTATGAAATGACACACCAGACATACTCTACCTAAGGCACCTAATCATGAAGTCTAGAATATGAGAATAAAGAAAACATCAGAGAGAAAAGTCACACTGCAAAGAAATAAGACCGAAATTCAAATTAGCAGCCTTCTCATTAGCTACATGACTAAAATTTCTGAAGGGGAATAATTTTCAGCTTAAAATTATATACCCAACCAAATATCAGTGAAGTGTGGGGGTAGGGGAAAAAAGATGTTTTCAATAATGCAAATATTCCTAGTATTTACTTTCCACAATTCCTTTGATATGGACCTACTGTAAAATGTAAAGGCCAGGAAACAGGATATCCAGTATCAAAAAGAAGCAAAGGGTGATCTTGAATTAGGTTAAGCAAAATATTAGAATGCTAGCTGGGCGGTATCTATGAGGACTGCCAGAATTCATTGTAGCAAGAAGGGGACTTCCAGGAGAAAAACAATACAAAACAGAACACCTTCAACTGATTATCTAGTGTATTCAAACATCTTTAAAATGACATTGGTAGCTATCTATTACGTCTGATGGAGCATGTGGAAGCAATTAAATGAAAATACAAAGAAAACCAAACAAATGAAAACACAAGACAATCATTAAAGACAGAAAAATCAGTACATTTTCTATCAAAGAAATCTAAATATGTTTTAATACTGGTGCAGAATAATTTAAATATATAATCAATATAGTAAAAATATAGCTGTTGATTTTAACAAAAATATTAATATAACTACACATAGTAATATGCAGAAAGTTGAAGTTGAGGAAGTAGTGGTATAATAAAAATTCACCTTCCTTAAGAGGAAGGATATATAATGTAAAAAAGTTGTTTCGTTGAATTATTAATATAGTGTACTGTTGATAAATATGAAAGTAAATACCAGAAAGGAATAATAGTTAAATATTTTTAAATGGTTAGTCCTGGGGAGTGGGAGTAGGAGCTAGGGAAAGGTGAAGCAAAGTACTGCTGTTTTTACTATATAAATATATAAATATATAAGACATTTCAATATAAATATACATATATATTTATACATATACGGGTATATATAATAAAATGATAAACTGCATTATATTGAAAGCAGCTCATTGCAATACAAAGGATATTTTAAAAGAAAACTTTAAAACTAGAAATCAAAAGCTATGATTGTCAGAAGACAGAAGGGAGGAAAGTGGGAAATGACAGGCATAAAGTGTTTTTAAATATAAAAATGATTGCATATGAATGAAGTTGAGTATTATCTTTACTCCCTGCCACAAACATTTCCATTTCTATTTCTGTAAGTGTTCACTCATTCCTACATTTTTTTGATAGAAATATTTTGAGTAAGGGAATAGAAATTTCTTCCCCTAAAGCATCTTTGCATTTTTTCCCATTTGTGTCACAATCTTATGCTAAATTATTCAGCATTAGTACCCTCAAAACAATTTAAAAATGTTCCCCAAACTACAGTTGGCTAGTTTTCTTTAAGAATGACTTCATTAACCTTGAAAAAATCCCAGTGTCTTAGAATAAAGTATGTATATTCCCTTCAAGTTGTAAGAATCTAGTCTGGTAAGCAAATAAACTACAATCAAAGAGAAAATGAATACAGTAGGTATTCATTATTTGTTTACTAAGTGAGCAAATGAATGAACTTTCCATAGAAAATTGAGAAAAAACTCAAAATGTGGATTATATTATATTCTAATATTCATTTCCAGTATCTTGCTTTGGTAGCCTAGCAGTCAGCTCTGCGAGTTATTTTAATCATGGGTGGTTAAGGGGGGTTGTAGGGGGAAGTAAATAATTGTCAAAACTCGTACAGAAAACCCAGAAGAGAGCCATTCAGTTTTCACTGAATAAAGACTTTATGGAAAAAAAAAAAAATGTTGTCAGCTTTTCAAAAGACAAGTTGTTTTGGAAGAAAGAATATAAAGTCAAATCTGATACATACCACTATGTTATATTGGGTTATTTCTATAATACAATCATTTTGTGACTATAATACCTCATTTACTCCAAAAACATGTTCCTTACCTTACTATATATTACTCTACAAGGAATGCTAAATAAGTAAAAATTCCCCATAGAGCTATTAGAAGCCCCTTTTTTCATCTATCTCTCTATGTTTAATCTGAACTGTTTCACCAGATCTGAATTTAATTTTCACTTCTATGTGCATGACTGCCAAATTTATATTTCTTGCCTGACTTATCTGTTTTCCAGTCCTGTATGTTCAGTCCCTGTTTCTGGATAGCTCCAGATATCCCACGACCCCTACAAAATATGATGTATCTTTCATCTCAAACTTGGTTAATTTCACATTTTCCTTATTTCCTCATGATGTCTGCATCTGTCCAGTCACCTAAATTCAAAACCTGTGTCTTCCTTGCTTTCCACTACAAGATGTTGCCAACTATATTTTATCTTCCTTCACCAATATGTTCACACATCCCTTCATATTTATTTCTATCCCGGTCTCCTAGTTCACACTTTCATTATCTTTCATCTTGATTCTAACAATTGCCTTCTAGCAAGTCTCCAATGATTTCATTAGCATTATCCTATGTATTGTTAACAGATATTTTCTTCTAGGAAAACAATACTGAAAATATCTGTACACCTAGGATAATAATTAAGTCGTTACCACCTGATCTGAAAAATCACCAATGCTTCATCAGCATTTAAATAATAAATATAGTTTCCTTGGTTGTAATTCAAAATTCTCCAAGGCCTTGCCTCAAGTTACAACACATAGGCTATCCTAGGTCCTTTTCCTTTAATAAAGAAGTTGGAGAGGATTTAGTTTTAACTACATCAATGTTATATATACTGAGTTAATCCTATACACTTTATGAGTAAAGTTAAATATACCTCATATATACGTATACATATATATATATATATATATTTTACATATTATATATTATATACTTATTATATATATTCATCTAATTTCTTTGTTTTGAATATTAAAGCTCAGATATTCTAGGATATTTTCTTGAATATGATATAAAATGAAAATTACCAGGTTTCTATGGAACTTGATCATCTTTTTAGTGGTTAAAAGGACTACGCCACACCCAAAATGCATTACATGCAGGCATTAATTTTCCCGTTGAACCAAACATCATTCCAAAATAAAACTGGGACAAAGGAAAAAGAATAAATTAAAACACAATGCCTTATTTAAAGGACAACAACAAAAAAAGAATAAATGAAGTTGTATGAGTTGTCCAGCGTTAAAAAGTTCTAAAAAAGTGCATTTAAGTAAAATGTTCTTTTCAGCAGTTTTCATTAACTTTGTGGGTACATTTGCCAATGTATATGCATTTTTTTTCCCTATTTTTTTATAGCAGCATTTAGAAAATCCAGTGTAAGCTTATGGTTTATGCACACAGACGTGTAATAAAGTTGCCAGCCAGAAAGCAAAAGAGAAACAAAGAGGAAACCAAATGTATGTATAGAAGGATATAAGAGTTGGGTTTTCCTATGACTTTCAGGAACAGTTACAGTCGAATAAATGTGGGAGATAGTTGGAGAAAGCTTAAGTTGAAGTCAGACAGCGGAGTGGCTGAATTTATTATAACAAAACAGTGCAATTCTGAGTGTTGGCAATGTCTAAGTTGGTGTTGTGGGAATATGTGGTGGATGTAAATTAGTGGTAAAGGTCACATTACACTTAGGAGATATGATGCTAAGGAAAAAACATACAGAAATACGACAAATCTATTTTTTGCATGTTAACGTACTACCATATATTTCAGTATTGCTGAAAATGTCATCTCCAGACACTTCCAGTAATGAACTACTATATGCCAGGCATTGAGCTGAATATTTTACATATGTCACTTCATTTAATCCTCACAATTAGGGCATGAAAATACACACTATTATAACCTTCAGTTTATAGATGAGAAAACTGTCGATTCAAAAATGTGAGTAATTTTATCAAAGTTTTACAGGATATAAGTGATAAAACACGGTTCAAAACCAGACTGTCAGACTCCACGGACTATATACTTCAGCACAATTACATTACACTATTATCCAAAAACAGTACCAGGAAAAATAAGATATCTTATTGAATGGAACAGCAGAAATAACAACAGCATATAAGTATACAGTATAAGGAATATTTTCCTGCAGCATTTATTTTCAACTGTTAGAGATCCATTAGCAAATTTAATGAGATCCAGGAACATTGTCTGAAGAAAATGCACACACATATATATTTAAAAATGATTTTGTATAGTCTCTTTGAAAAAGTAAAAATAAATAAATAATAAATACATAGATAAGAAAGATTTACTAAAATGATAGGCACAAAAATATACCATTTGAAACACTTGGGTGAGATACTTAATACTTTGTGCAACATGAGAGATTTGTCTAAAATACTAGTTATATTTTTTGCAGTCACTTTGGGCTTTAAGGATTTTAAAATATAGTTGTGATCAGAATTAAAGAGCCCCAGTTGACAGAGCCATCCCATAGCATTATGATACACTTTTATGTGAGACATGAAAATTCTAAACATTCTGTACTTTACTAAGGTTCTGTCTGGCAAGGGATTACCATGTGACACCTTTATGAGTTGTCTGAGAATTATTCTGCAAAGGTCAGTTCCCCACAGGATTGATATTGGTAATTGGTTCAAAGCAAACTACCTCTCCAAAATGGGCCACTTTCTCTCTTATTAGAGCTTAGAAGCCAAAACAAAAGAGGGTTTTAAATGATCTTTGTTTCTAAAGCAGAATTTGAATAAGTTGCTTTCAAGGGCATAGGAATCCATACTCCTCACATATTGTTCAGAAAATTCTGTGGTGAGGCAGGGTCCTTACCTTATGAAAATTATAGATTTCTTTTTAAGTTAAAATTGGCATTTTTCAGAGCTTATTATTTGCTTCCCTCTGGCAGCTGCCCTATTGCTGTGAACATTACTGTGTCTGTCATCATTTGTGACATACTTCGTAGGAGACCCGTCAGGAAATGTGGGTCTCAGACTCTACCCTTGTGCTGATTTAACAATCTGATGAATCCTACACTTTAATAAAACATTAAAAACCTGCTTGGCAGAATGAAGACTGAAAGAAAGACAGTGTAAACTGAGCTGTCTGTGGTAGACCAAGAGGAGCAAGATGAGAGCATTTCACTGATTTCATAGCTCAGATATGTTCGAATTATTGTGTAACTGATTTGTGAAAATATATATTTATGAATGACCAAAATGGTAAATGCATTTAAAATAAGTCATAGGTGAAAACTGTAAGACATAGTTCAAGACTATGTTCACTGTTTCCAGAAGAAGCACAGAAATGGAAATAATGACGATATGTTTTTCCTTCATCTTTTGTATCTGATAAATGATATGGTTATTTATGCCAATTAGTACATTCCTACCAAACAGTTTCTGGGGCAACTAGAAGAAAAAGAAAAGAAAATGGTTAGGAGAAGATTTAAAAATGAGAATGAAAAACTGAATCAGAGAAATATAAAATTGATCATCTATTTGTACACCATATAACGTGATTTTTTGCTGTGTAGAACAGTGTGGAGTCCTCTGAGAATGTGAAACATACAGGAACTAAAGTAGTTTTAAGACGTAAACTGGTCAAATACATTTATTCATTCAATGATGGTAATAAAACAACAATTTAGCCAAAGTGTCTCCTCCCTGAGACACTTATAAATACTAGCACACCAAACAGGCTATATGGAATTATGTCTGGGATTATAATTTGAAGTAATGATTGTACTTCAGAATGACTAATTAATTATCAAAAAGCTAATCGTTGATATTGACCTGTTTAGAGAAATACTATACCAGGAGTTGGTTACAGATCTCATAGAAAAGAATAATCCAACTGCCAAGAGATTTCCTTATGCTCATTCATGTATTATCAAAAGACAAGTGACCTAGACTGAAAATGTGACTGCTTTGGTCTTTATATGGGTTATGGTATGACAATTGCTTGTACTGATTTAGCCCATTAACTTCTGTTGCTCTATTTTCTTTTTTTTTATTTTATTAAATTTATTGAGGTGACAATTGTTAGTAAAATTACATAGATTTCAGGTGTACAATTCTGTATTACATCATCTATAAATCCCATTGTGTGTTCATCACCCAGAGTCAGTTCTCCTTCCATCACCATATATTCGATCCCCCTTACCCTCATCTCCCACCCTCCACCCCCCACCCCCCTTACCCTATTTTCAACTTCTGATTACATTTTGACCACAAAGTCTTCCTTTGGGTAGAGAATGTACTGATCTCTTTATTCAAACATTTTAGTCTCCTGGACAGTTGATTTTTTCATTGCAAATTACTGGATTATAATTCTGTCTGAATTATAACATTCCGTGTAAAATTGGGTAATATGATTTCTCCTCCTGAGTAACATTTACAATTTCAATTTTGGGGAAAAATAAAAGAAAAACAATAAAGTGTTGATGCTTGGAATCTTCAAGTCAAATTCCTGGAATATGGTTAATTAAATAGCTATCCTCCATGTTGGGAGGTACATTGCTACAAGATAATCAGTTAAATCAGTCAGTCAGTCTTCTTTCTTTCCTTTACAACACTCAGCTTTTGTGAAATAAACTAATTCATTTTGTCTATTTACAATATTAGGCTATTTTGGAAGATATGCATAGGTTTCAGAAATTAGAGATGAAGGCTCTAATTTTCTTCTCCCATGATCTTTCTTCTTGTTGGAGCTACCAGATGAGAGCAAGTCCCTGAATGAATTCTGTACTGGCAAGCAGGCAAAAATTAAGTCACACAACTTATTCTTGTGAGCTCAGCAAAGTTGCAAACACTCCTAAGCACTTTGTATGATTGATTCAAGGCACATGTAATGATATTTCAGCAGCAGGAGCGAGCTAACCTTTAGTTGGAATCTCATTACAGAATTCTCCATTATGTGGCAAAAAAAAAAAAAAAAAAAGGAATCAAATGGGCATCCTATTCACAGAGTACCAATGCAAGGGGTATAGACTATTATAGTTTTGTTTACACAAGGGCTAAAGTTCTTGAACAATATTTAAAGCCAATTCACATATCTAGCAGAGCAAAGTCAAAGTATTTCTAACACTTCCTATGCTCGTACAATTACTCTTGCCATCAACCCAGCACAACAATATTATCCACAATCATTTGCTTGAGAAAATAAGTTTCACCTAAATCTCCATCTCTGCAGCCTTTTTGTATGCAGAATCCACTGAGAAGTTGTAATCAAATAAAACTATGGTTGAGATCTAGTGAGGTATGGGGAAAAGTTCGAAAAGACCATCAGTGTGTTAGCACACTTTCCAAACTTATATATGTCCTCTGAGGACATGAGAGGGAAGTGGCTGTACTGTTGCTAACTGGTATCTATCGCATGTGTTTTATTTTGCATCAATGGGCTGGCAAAGTGGGAAAGGCACATATCACAAGACAGTCATTCTTTTATCAGTCTCAATGAGGTGGCAGGTCACTGATGGACAAGCCAGAACTGATTCTTATGAAAACAGCTTAGGGGAAAGTGGCAGTCTTGGGATCAGTCATGTCCATTTGGATAGGAATACAATGATATCTAGATGGAGCATGAAGTTGTTGATACTATTGCTCACACCACAGGCTAGTTCATCAGTGTCAACTCCTAGGCAGAAAACTGTGAGCTGACTGGAATCTTTGCTTTCCTCACTTAGCATGTCAGAGAACACAGTGAATTGTTGACAAACCAGTCACCATCCTCTAGCATAGGCAGATGTAATAACACAGTAGAGATTTTTTTTTCTTTTTTGTTTATAGGGATAAACTCTGTGTTAGTGCTCCTGCAGCCAACCCCAGGAGACTGAACAGGTTCCTTGATCATGGTTCCCCTCCTCCTGCTCTTGCCCCAGCCTGATGTATAACTGTCCAGCTGAAGGTCCACCATCTTCAGTTTCATCATCTGCATCTTCTGTGTCACTGCCAGATACTACGATGATGCCTTTATGGATTTTCATTCTTTTTGTTTTATTTTTTTACTTCACTGGGAGAAAAAATGTATTTTATAAAAGTAAGTATTGGTGGGCAAGTGTGCAATTATTCCTTCTCCACGCATCACTCTCCCAAACTTGTGGAAAGTGCTTCAGCCGTTATCAATAAACTAGGATCTTTAGTCTTAGGCACTTGGACCTTTCATACTATTCAGCAGAAACTTCAGCTTCCATCTTTTAGCATCTTTCTGGCTGTCACTGGCGATTCTCCCTCTCTAATTTTACTCCACACCTATTTCACTACTTCATTCTGGAATGCTGTGACTGCCCCAATTCCTATCGTCTTTTTTGTGTGTATTAATTCAAAACAAAGGAGGAAAAGTACAGGAGGTCCTCCCTCTAGGCCCAGTCTCTGCTCCTCTTCCTCCACCCTCATCCTTAACTTGAGACAACCTGCCAGCAACGAATAAGTGAGATCAAGCAAGAGCATGGATTCTGACTCAGAATTGTTCAAATAACAAACGACCGTTTGTGGAGTTTGCATGTCTGTGTCTATTAAATAACCTTTCAGAGAGGTGGAGACTAAAGCCAGCATTTACACATTTATATTGAACTCTGTATACTGAAGCATTTCAAAGTAAATTAAGGCAATAAAACACTGCCATTGCATGTCTTTTTTTTCAATTTTAAATACATAATTGTATGCCTTAATATTGTACAATAATTTCTTGAAAACATCTTAATCGGCCTTATGAGTTAATTCAGATTATTTTTTAATTAAAGTTTATTGGAGTGGCAATGGTTAGTAAAGTTGCTTAGGTTTCAGGTTTTTGTAGAATGGGGACTGATAGCTGTAAAGTCATACAACTTGCTCCTCTAGTTTTACGATTGCCCAAATATACAAGACAGTATGCCAATATGAAAAATCACCAAAATATATTATACTTGATTATTTTTATTTCATTATTTATACAGTTTTGATTAACTACTACTCAAGGAAAATAAATTGATCAACTTTTATTATGTATATACTATGTAATCTATAATATTCTCCAATTTTCCCATATGTTAACTCATTTAAAACATATAGTAAGTCTTGTAGATCTGTAATAAACATTTCAAATAACAACATACTGACACTTATTAAGGAAGTACTTTTTATAAAAATTGTGCTATTTTAATAAGATTAAAAATATTGCAAAAATGAGACGAAAAAGCTTATCTAAGCCAATTTATTAGCAGTTGTGACTGAATCAAATTCTATTCTTGGCAAAAACTTACTCTAGAGCCTATACATAAGATACTTATTTTGTCATGCCCCTTTTATCTTGTAAAATAAAGTGTAAGGATTATAAAACTTATATGCCTAAGGCAAAAATCACCTTTTTAGCTGTAGTAGTATGTAAAAACTTGTCTGATTCCATATTTAGTGGTTTTCCACCTCTGTTTTAAATACTTTCCAGAACCCTCTAAGTGAAACTAATAAAAATTATATATGCCCTTATTTATAAGCCTGAAAGTATGTTATATATTTTTAATATGATTAAAACAGCTTCTTTTTTGTTTTTTGTTTTTTTGGCAGGATACTACATGCCATACTGCAAGAATAACCTGTCAATTTTGCATATGATTTTAAAGGCTATTAATCAATGGGCTTATTCAGTAAATAAAATAATTCCATAAAACAGTAAAAAAGAATTGACAACAAACTCTTCTATAGGCTCTTATAAATTATTGACAGCTATACTCATAGGTAAAGGTGGGTAATAATAATAAAAAATAAAAATTATAGGACAGAAAAAAGGGAAAAAGCAAATAATTAATCTTTTATCTATTGGTATATAATGTTCCAATGATGTCTTTTGTTTGTTTCTGTATACTTGCCAGCAGAGGCACTGATGGTCCTTGTTTGGGCTTTTTTTTTTTTTTTTTAGGATCATTTGTATAATCCCACATTGGGCTTGATGGCATGTTTGACTGTACAGTACACTAAAGACGATGTCTCCCCTGGAGCAAAGATTGTGCAGTTTTTCTTCAAGTCTATTACGAAAGATTTGGGTTTCCCAAGTTCGGGGTTCCTCAGCTATTAGGCAAACCTACCATATGCACAGCATACACTTGGGCCTCTTTACACAGTTCCAAGAGACTTGCAGGTCAAGGACAAGCAGTGCAAACATAAAGCTCAGGATGCTCAGTGCACCATTAGTAATAAACTCTTTTTGTCTCTGACCCAGGATTATTTTACCTCTGCCATCATCCATGAAACTGTAGAAGACTAATTTGTGAGCTTGCAAGTAAGTAGCATGTATTTACAATTACCTCCACAGTTATTGACATTGTCTAGTGACTAAATCGCTATTTTTTCCTTTAATATAAAGCAGAGATATATTATGTGTACCACAAAACAAGTTATTACTCTCCCAAAGAGAAGAATTGAATATAAAATGAAAGAGCATTTAATGTACATTTTCTAAAAACGTATTTTGATTTTTAAAAGAAATTAAGACAATTGATACCTCACAAACCAAATATTAAACTTTGACTTGTTTTTTAATGTTTAAAATTATGAAGGTGAAAAAAAAAAAAATCCCACTTCTGTTGTGTATTCCCAGGAGTGGAATTCTGGGTCATAGGACACGCATATGATTTGCCATGGTAGATATTGCCAACCATTTTTCCTGGGTGGTTTTATAAAATTACACTCCAATAGTAATATATGAGAATTTATTTATGATACCTCAAAACTAGTAACAACCAAATATCTTTTGAATAGTCATACCTCCATTATAAATGAATCAATATCCCCCAGAGTGTAAGAAGCATTACAAATCTTAATTTGTAATCATGAACCATGTTTTTATATCTTAACTTCAAACATTTACATTGTCATGGAATGGGCATACATGCAAGATTATATGAGTTTTGAAAAACTAGGCATTTATATAAAAATAAAATGGTAGAGAGTTTATTTTTCATGAGTACGACTCATGAATACACTATTCAATGCATGGGCTTTTAAAATATGTGGTTGCCAGAAATTCATCATCTTTTAGAATCTGAATAGATTTAATTACTAGAATGCAGTGAAACTAATGTTATGGATGATCAGGCCTAAGGAGGACTGGTAGTTTTACCTCCTGTCTTTTTAAATCCTGCCTCCATGCTCTGAGAGGCCCAAGCCAAATGAAAAGGCCGCATGAAGCGTAAGCAAAGTATTATATTCAACAACTCTAGGTGAGCTCCCAACAGCCATATATGAGCCGTATGAGTGAGCCGGTTTGAATGGCCTAGTCCAGTTGAGCTCCCAGATAAGTATAGGTTAGCTGACATCACTTACATCAGAGGAACCATTAGGCCAAACCCAGTCATCCCACAAAATCATGAAGGATAATAAAGTGGTTCTTGTTTGAAGCTATTTGACGTGGCTTGTTATACACTAATAGATAACCAAAATAATATATGTATATGTGTTTTCAAAATAGAGAGATAAAGGAATTAATACCACTTTATGTATTTATACACACACACCAATTTTGGATTAGCATTTTTTAAATGTTCATTTTGGGTATCTTGCTGGCAACATAATTAAGAAACACTGAGAAGTGTTTGTATGAAGGCAGTATGATTACTCTCAGCATGATACAAAGTGATTTTCAGGCCAATAACTCCCTTTTCAATTGACATGCAATACCACACGATATGCACGTGCTGAAATTGATCTCTGTGCACTCAGATGTTTCTTAGATTTTGAAAAAAATCTAACTGGAAAATATATGTCAAACCTGCTGTTGATTAAGCTGCAGAAAGCAGTGGTGGTATTACATTTTGAGACATTGATGGATATTTCCTTCACTGGTATTGTATTTAGTTCTTAGCATCATTGGGCAGTTGGAGCCAGTTTTCATTTCCCTTGGGGAAACAGAAGATTCAAATTCTTGATCTTTGATATTCAAACCCCAAGTTGTACACATAACGTAAAACATTGAGAATAATATTGGATATACAATAAGAGAGGACGAAGGAAGGGAAGGGAAGGGAACAGAAGGGGAGGAAAGGGAAGGGAAAATCTTGTTTTTTTGAACATGAGGAAATGCAGTAGCCTAGGGTGTAAAACAGCACTCGGGAGTCAGGTGAAATGAATTTAATTCATTTCAATTAAATTCAACTGACAGCATAGACGTTTGAGAGGTCGGATTCTCTGACTACTCCCCCCACCCCCCCACCCCACTGAATGGTATATTATATAAGGCCCTCATTTCTAGTTGTAGCCTAAAAGAAAAGGAAAGTGTTGGGAGATATTCTTGCCCTAATTCAAGTTTTTATGACCAACAAAATAAGAGCTTGATTGTGAAATTAAATTCAATTTTAGAAAAACTAAGTTAAGTTTCTAGCACCTCTGAATTTGTAGAATTACTATTATGTCTATTTCTAAGCTACCATCCTTCTAGATAAAGTAGAAGTTTTCAGCTACACTGTCACTGACCTGTGCTATATTTTTCATCTTCTTGAAAACAGAGTGAGGGGTATTGATGGTTAAACATTAAGAAAAAAAATATTAATACTGGGGTATTATTGAGTATGAAAAGGACCCCATGTTTAAGAAGATATAAAATATGAAAATAAAAATATAGTCTTAGTAAATGTTAATTAATACTAGGTGACATTTGATTAATACTGTATGTGATTTTTTTTTATTCCAAAAACATTTTCTATGTGCTTGTCTTTTGCCATAGATTGTTTATTTGCTATCATTTATATGTGAAATGGAAAAGAAAGAATATGAATAAAATTTCTTCAACTAACTGGAACACATTTCTTGAGTGTTTGTACATTTCTAATGGAGAGAATTTGCAATGGAGATGGAGAATTTGCAATTAAATAGAGAACAGGGACCAGAGTGTCCATGAAATTATAGTTTCTACATGGAATAAGAAGGAAAATAAAGTCAGAAAACGGTTGTGAACTTTTGGAATGAAGAACCAAAAACAGCTGTTACAAAAATTATTAGAGTAAAAGAGGTGCAAGAATAGGAGATTTGGTATGAGATTTTCAGGGCTCAAAATTGGTGGATAAAGCTGCTCTTACTGATGGTATGGTTTAGGGCATGCTGTGTATGGGGGCTGCTGAAATAAATTGAAGGGATGATATGTCAGAGAAAAGAAAACCACAGAGTGTCAACTGATGAAAAGGTTTATGCATTTTACAAAATCACAGTGAATTATGAATGTATTACTTTATATCCATTAAGTAAAGATGTGCAATAAAAATTTATTTTAAAATTGTACCAGGAATATTTTTTTCTCAGTTGAATCATTTCCTCCTTTCAAAGAAGGAAAACTACAACGTGAACATTGTGTTTTTTTCTCTTTTACTACTGTAATAAAAATAAAACTCCTAAGAAAGCAAGTGAGCAAGAAAGCAAGAAAGAAGGGAGAGAGAGAGAGAGAGAGAGAGAGAGAGAGAGAGAGAGAGAGAGAACAATATCTCTTCTCAGGAGCTCATACCAAGTTTCAATAACGGGTCATGATAATCCTTCCATGATAAGCCTGATGAGCCTGAGCACAATGGTAATTTCTTCTCAAGTAGATACTCCCTAAAATCATTACCAATTTATTGAAACTGGCAAGTGAGATAAAATGCATTTTCTATTCTTATTATAGATGGATCAATTTTCTTTCCTCTTGAGGAATTATCAAACCAAAAACGGATACATAACTGTAATTGCTAGCACATCAGTTCATATTTTCCTCCTCATAGATTATGAACATATTTCAATTCTTTCATGTATTCAAGATACATATATCTAAATGCACTGTGTTTATATGCTTGAGGTACAAAGAATAACATTCTGTTCACTGAGGAATTTAAAAACTAGTATAAACAAGAAGTGGTGAAGAGACAGAGGAAAAGAGAAAGAAGAAATATGAAAAAGGTGGAATAACTACAGGAGGATGAGTAAATAAAAATTTCATACTTAAGCTGAACTAGGTTTTTCAAGTTGGCATGCAGCATTGACAGAGGAAGCGGCATGTACAGAGGCAAGGAGAAGGGGAGAGAAAAGAGCAACTGAGAAAAGTGGAAAATACTACAGTTTCAAAAAATTCAGGAGTTTTCTTACTGGTACAACTTTTCACTGCTATTTTTCCAATTCCAAGAATAGTGCCTGGCACATAGTAGGTGTTCAATATTATTTCCTGGATGAAAGGATATTTTCTCATAATCTTCTGAAGTATTTCCGAGGTTAAAGGGAGATAGGGATGGCTATTCTTTATTCATGTAGTTTTACGCAATGAGTTCAACATTATTTTTTACATGAAGAAATATTTCAATAGGTTTAAATTTTATGTTATTAGTTATGCATAACTTTCATTATCATTTCATAATATTGTCAAGTGGCTGGAGAGGGAAGTTACTTTGCTTGAGGCCTAGCTTAGTTCTGTGGACTCTGCTGCTGGTAGTCAAGCATATATATATTTTAAAGCTATTTCATAGTGTTTTTCTGAATTGAGCAATACCCTAGGGAGCTGTCAAAGCATTGCCTGAGGTGATTTCATGTGTTTGTGCTTATAATTGTGAAAATGTAGCTGCAGTTGCACAGCATGAATTTGTACCAGGACAGGTCTGCATAGTTTTACATCTGCTGCAATACAGGAGCAAGAGAAGAGGGTTTGGGGTGTGAATCATCACAGGTGGGTGATTATTGCTCTGGGCAAAATAGAAAGTCACTTGTGGGAAAGAGAGTAGCACTAAGGGCAGTAGTCAAATAGTAAGCTTGCTAAACACCAAGGAGTGGGAAGATGGAAATAAAAAGTCTCAGGTAGTTTAGTGGATTGAGCAGTGCATCACCCACCTACCCCATGTTTAGTGGCTGACAGCCCTCAGCTGAGCGCCTCTAGAGGCATAACTCTCAGACTGAGAAACCTAATCATGCACATCATGTTCTGTCCTCCAGGGGAGCCCACGTCCAAAGACTGGTGCTAGGAAACGGATATCAATCATTCTTAAGATGATTGTAGGTTAAGATGGAGGTAGGAGGGTAGTGTCAACCTTGCCACAAAGTAAGTCAATCTAAAGGGATCTCCCAACTCCCCCATGGGATTGGCCAAGGCCTTTGTGACCCTATCACAATTCAACTGCCTTTGCCGAATCCCACTTCTTTACTCATCTAATAAGTGTGGGATTACTCATCCAATACTACTCTTCCCTGTAATAGGCCTGCATGCGTGTCTCCATCTCAAAATCTGTTTTCCAATGTACTTGCACTAATATATTTGGTGCCAAGAATTATCTGATGCATTAGTCTCTAAGGATATTTTAGAGACTGGCTGGCAATAAAGACTTTATCACTTGTAGTAGGTGGAGCCCTAATAACCCCTGGCATGGTGTAGTAATACAATTGTTAAAACATTTAACGGTGGGAAATTGATATAGAATACCAGCAAAATGTATTGTACCAAAGGTCACAATATCAGGCCTTCAAAAGTTTTAAGACATACTAATCACAAGGACAATGGAATCAGACAGCTATGTTGAGTGCCACTGATGCTTTGGAAGAGGAAAATGAAATGCTGTGGTGATTAACCATCAATTATAGGTGCTTTAGCAATACTGGCTAAAAGTCAAAGTGACTCTTTGGCAGCATACTAAGAGATACTTATCTCCCACGGTCCGAGGAAGATTATGGAAGTAGCAGAGCTCCAGAGAAAGATGAATTCTCAATCCTGGACAGTCTGTTTCCCCAAGGTCAGGGCTCCAGATGACAAATGGGATACTGAGACTTAGGATGTGAGCATCTGACTTAGTGTTCTTGGAAACCTTGAAATTTTGTATCTCCTTGAACCTACTACGTAGGTATGCAGAAGTAGTTCTATCTTTTCTCTTAGCAGCTATCATTTTCACTGGCTTGAAAATGATGCAAGGACCTAAGGACATACCCCTATCTCTGCTCCTGATCACTAGGCGGTTAACTATGGTCACATTATAACACAATTCAGCTGGTGAAGTACTAGGCCTCCTAAGGAAGGAAGGAGTCCATATTCCAAAGGAGCTGCAAAACCTAGTCCATACACATTGGAAGAAGCTCTGAAAACATATCTACTACTAGATCCCAAAGGAACTGTAGTAAGGCAGGTGGAAAATAAGGACAGAAAAGGGTGTATTTGCTCAGTATACAGGATTTAATAGCTTGGGAAAGGATATTAAATGGCTAGGATTTAATACCTTGGGATGCTAACACTGCTAACGTGACTGTTGGAATCCTAGAGAATGCAATGTGCCATACTAAGCGCAGCAGACATGTCACTGACCACCTTGACAAACAGTAGAAAAAGAGGTCAAAAGGCTTAGAGAAATCAGAATGTTAGAGTAGCTATGCTCTGTGACATTAGAAAAATCCATCAATTACACTACACAGCTGAGCCTAGAAGACATCGATAAAGCATATGCTGGTGAGCATCACATTGTGGGTACCTTTGTGAAGCTCAAGGACTGTTGTACTCTTGCTGGTCAGGCTCATGGTAGAGGCCACTGTAACACAAATGAGTTTGCTGAGAGCAATGGTGATAATAGGATCGTGACATAATTGAAGCCAAATATTAGAGCATAAATATCAGGAAAAAAAGGTGGGAATGCATATCATAATAGGCAGCAGTTGCCCTGGCAGTTATGAGAGCTTGAACCACAGACAGCTATGAGGATGTTAAAGAGACTATTCATCTACAATAGCAAGAGAGATGGGCAGATAATAAGGATATTAGTCAATCCATAAAATCAAAATAAATAAGGCTTGGATGATCAGAAAACTGACACAATGACCCCAATAAAAATCATAAGCCCTAGCTCAATTTCTGGACTTAAGCCAGTGTTTAGACCTAGAATCCACTGAAGAAAGAGGAGGCTAGAGCTTCAGAGGATAGATCCTGCAACTTTACAGCAAGTGTATGCTGTCTAACCTGCCAACAATAGAGACCAAAGCTGAGGACTTCATATGATACTATCCCTCAAGATCAATAAGCCAGTCCGTGGCAAATAGGTTAAGTTGGAACCCTCTCACCTGGAAAAGTCAGCCATTACTTGTAAGCAGGATTAACATATGTTTCGAAAGTGGATGTATTTATCTTTGTGCCTCAGCCAACGCCACTATCCATCTCATTGTCTGATGTACCAACACAGAATCTTGTATAACATCTGATTGAAATAAGGAACCCACTTAGAAGACAAAGAGGTATCACATGGGATCCAGTAATCCTGCTGTATAACTTACCATTCAGAAGCTGCAGGCCTGACAGTGTGATGGGATGTGGGATGGCCTGATTAAGGTGCAACCAAAGCTCCAGGATAGATGATACTGTGTAAAGATGAGAAGCTATCCTATGAGGGGATGGAGAAGTACATATGTTTTAGAAATATTTGTATTTATAAATTGTATAGGTATTTATAAATTATATAATTATAGTATGTATATTATGTGTATTATGTTACATATAAATACACACACATGCATCTATATCCTAAATTAATCAATAATTTTATGGTGCTGCCAGGAGGTAGAAAACATGGGTTCTATCAATATGAAAAGGTGCCATTATTTCATAACATTTAAAAAGATTCCAATTAAACAATCACAGATGCTCTTTACTTATATTATTTACTTTATTTTTATCTTCTAAACTTATTTAGAACTAGATTTTTAAATCAAATATCATTATTGAGTATGCTTAAAAAGGGAATATAAACATATAACTGACTAAGCTATAATTGATTAAGCTAATCCTAAATGTTTACATTCAGACTCTAACACTCCTGACTGAATGTATGACAGTCATCATTGCTCATGTTTTCTTGCATAATATTCTCTTCCATCCTATCAACAGCCTAGAGATACAGCACTTCTCAAAGGAGTGTCCCATTGCTCTCTCTGGAATTCCCTTATAAGCCACTGACACTCATGAGCTGGTTTGATGATTTTCCATCCACAATTAATTATGTATCTTTGGAAAGTGATGTTAATAAAAGTAGGTGACATATAAAATCCCCAATACAAAAAAAAAAAAAAAAAAAGATGTAAGTAAAAGCAATATAAAAGATTTATATTGTTGGTTATTAGCAGGAACATATGTATTCTTATTTTTATGTTATGAGTATTTATACGGAATCATTTTGCTATTGAGATGATGACAGTGAAGGCAAGAGAAAATAAAAATGAGAAGGCTTGCACTTTCCTGACTCTGATATGATCCTAGGATACTGGGTTATTATCTGATAATAACTTGTATTAATTATAGGAAACTCCTTAAATCTGAATTCTTGTGACTTGTCATTTCTTAGGGAATGTTCTGCTCCATGAAGGACACCTGGGTTCCTACATCTAAATTAAATTTAGAGAGATTTTGTCAGGTTCTTTCCTCTCACACTTATCTGTTGTTATGACTATGGGGAGTTTTAGCCCAGTTAAGGACTTTCTTGAGATTTATTTGGAATCCAAAAATATGTATTGAGGAGGCAACCCAGACTAAAAATAGTTTGTGTAAAGTCATGAACAACACGGTCAATTATTAAGGTTAAGGAAAAGGAGAAATAATCAGAAATGGTTTAATACATGGCACCAAGCAGTGGACAAGACAGAGGATTCCAAATGCAGGATTCCAGGACATGAAGAGGGTTTAAATAGCCAGAGTGTGCCTTGACACTGGTTCATAAATGAAAACAAGCTAAACATGAGGCAGTATAGATGGGGAGTTGTTTCAGGAAATAAGGCCAAAACACATTTCCTGGGGCACAAACAGAAGCATAACGTTGGGTAGAACATCCCTTATAGGACTGGTTCTCTGGGAAGCCCTCACAATGCCCACTCTTCCAGTGAGATGTTGGAGGCCACTAATAGGGAGATCAATTATGACTATTAAACAAACACTATTACTACTAATGCTGAAAGTGTTAACAATATCACAGCTTAAGTATTAAGCAACCATGACAACTAGGAAACATAACTCCAGATGCCAGCAGAACTGGGAATACATTGATGGATGGGAGAATGTCTTCTCAATTCAGGGGGACCTGTACTCCCTTATTTATTTATTTTTTTCATTGAATAAATATTGATCGAACAACTATAATTTGCCACATACTTTTTAGGTGCTGGCATTCAAATGAAGAAAAGAATTAGATAAAATATAGACTTTCGTCTAGAGCCATACTTGTGTACCTTCAAATCCTCACAGAAAACAGCAACTCTGCACACACACTTTATTAAATTTAGTGCATGAATGATCATTTTACTGTGTAAATTATGTAGGACATTAATCATTACCAACTCCTGGAAACTGTTTTGGAATTGTTTTGTGCTGTTAACTGGTATTCCATGGGAAGCTATTCTCTTCCCCGAGAGGTTTACAAGATATTTGAGAACAAGGTCTCTGACTCATTCTGTTATTCTTTTCTCCTTGTCTTGCGCTGAGTGAAGAGTAGAAATTGAAAATGTGTTAACAAGTGCTTGATAATTAAAAAAAAAAGTACAAACAGATTTCTACAAATGTAAAGTAATGGAATACTCTTAATGGTAATTTGCAGTGAAGAACTGAGGAAGTAGGTATCAGAATATCTTTATTTTCTAGTGGTTCAGTACATAAAGTTCTCGTTTTAAATATGTAGACAATTATTATATGTGATTCATTTATGTAACAGTTTTGTATGTTCCACAGCTGATTCATTCATACTGATTATACTCTAATTTAATCAAGATTGGAAAACCAGATGGTTTAAAATTTACTTCATTAATAATCCATTTCAAACTGTTGGCTCATATGTACATAACATTTTCCTATCTTTTGTTTGTTCCAGTTATTTTTATAATTAGACACTTGTATTTCTTCAGTGAATTCTAGGAAGACTAGAGAGAAAAAAATCTATCATCAGTATTTTTAAACCAAGTTTCACAGAAAAACCTTCTAATATCCTTTGATATTTTGTTGCTCAACAAGGAAAAAAACACCAGGCCAAAGATTGCTTGTTTAAACCTAAATGCGTAGGTTTCTTTTCCCAGCAGGATTTTTCCTAGGGCCTTATTATCAAGGGCTCCAGGTTGAATCCGGATTCCCAGAGGGCCAAAAACATACGACTATTCCTCTTTCATTTTCTCAGTACTCTAGAGTAACATTACACTCTGAAGAGAAGCTCAGGAAACACTATGTTTGTTTACAACTTAATCCAATTTATTTATAGTAATCTAGAGATGGTGAGATTTAAGGGAGTAGCATAAATGCCTCCAATTGTTATTATCAGAAGCTTTCTAAGGAGGACAGAATGAATTTAGGAGATTAAAAGGACAGACTGCATGCATGTGTATATTACAGGAAGATCTTTGTGGAAGAGGTATATATTATTCCACGTATATTTCAAAATGCATGGTTTCTTCTACAAATGCTCCCTCAAGAGAATTTACTTGATTTAAGAAAAAAAACAAAAAGGAGGAAAACCACCAGTAGCTATCAAAAAAGTTTGCGCTGCATTTAGCTATTTCATTTTTAAGGCACTATTTTTTTTTCAATGTTTTCCTGCTGTGTGATTTTGTATTTATCTTTGTGAAGCTACAAAGTTTACAAACAATAACAGACTGTACTACATGAGTATCAGGGTTTAGAATGCAATTTGATTTTACTTTTCAGGAGAGCAGTGTGACTGCCGTGTACTAGTTGACTAATTCAGCGTCTTTTTTTTTTTTTTTTTTTTTTTTTTTACCTGTATTTTGAATTAAGTTGTTTTGTAAATGATTGTCTTTATTAAAGTGGCACAGGGGCTCTGGAATGGATTCTAATATTATACAGTCTGGAAGATCATCACTTTAAGTATCTGGCATCCTTAAGTAGAAATATATTGATCAGACAACATCTCGTACATAATCATAATGCTCTCAGGAAAAGATCTCTTCTTGGCAGGGATGGAGATGGATGAGGAAACATCCCCTCTAGGAGCTCTTTAAATGCTTATCTGTGAGGAGAGCTTCAATAACTAAGAGGCCAGTATGATTGCATGAGCATGATAAAAGCTACTTTTATTTAAAATTGATCTAAACAAAATAGCTAAAAATCTCCCCCTACTAACCTGCCACTAAATTTGTTGCATTTCCTAAATACAGAAAATACTCTTGTTTTAGCACACACTAAGTTTACACACTTGTAGATAGACCTTCCTACGGTAGGTTGTGTATGTTTGGGTGTCTATATAAAATAAATGGTACATTAAACTTGGGATAATCCTAGAAGTGTTTAAAAAGGAACTAGTTAGAAAAGCCTGGTTGAGAGTAAGGAAACCATAAGAAATAGTGCACTGATCTGGAGCAGGGAACACCAGAGTGGTGGTTCCTACAAACTGGGAGGAAAATGTCCCGCAGAGAAGAGAGCCTTGAGGCGCAATGACTTTCAGGGGAGAGACATGGCAGGCATCCCCTCAATGTCCAAGCTGGGGCGACAATTTATTCCCCTAATCTCACTGTTCTCCCTCCTTCTATCTCTGCCTGGGCTTACCATTCTCCCACCCTAACCTGCAACCAGAGGGCAGGGTACTTGTTTATATAATCCATGCAGGCCATCGTCCCAGGGCAGAGAACAGAGTGAAGAAAAGAGATCTGAAAACACACATGGCCAATATCTGGAACACATGGGAGGGCAAAGTGAGGGCAAATGAGAGAAAAGTGGAACATTTTAACAGCCTTAAATTTAATCCCTGTGGAATTAGTCCTTGGCTGGTTTTTATAGCATTGAACACCAGCAATGGATTTTCCAGGTGAGATTAATGACTCCTCTTCAGTTAGCAGATTATACTCTCAGTAAATTACGAAAGAGGTAAAAAAGGAATACTCTTAGGTAACTGGCAGAATATATTTCTATTTCCCTAATAAAGAAATCAGGAATATGAGACTATAAGTGTGTAAAATGTGCCATAGTGGACATTACACTGTACATGTAGACTTCACTGTTTAAAATTCAATGAAATATCAGGAAAAAACTCTAATTTATAATCTATAATATAAATTGTAGTAGCAAATTAAAAGTAATCATTTTTTAAAATGTGTGAAATAGAAAAAATAAGTACTATGCCACATATGAGTGAAGTCATATATGGTTCTCGACTTTTTCTGTTTGACTTATTTCACTTAGCATAATAATCTCAAGATCTACCCATGTTATAACAAATGGTAGTATTTCATCTTTTTTATTCCATTCACTCTTATGTGGGATATAAAACTGAAGGCAACAAAGGAACAAGACAAGCAAATAAAGATACAAAATCTCATAGACACAGGCAACAGTTAAGTGGTTACCAGAGGGTAAGAAGGGAGAGGGGATAGTAGAAGAGGGTAAAAGGGGTCAAATATTATGATGATGGAAGGAGAACTGACTCTGGGTGGTGAACACACAATGCAGTATATAGATGACGTATTATAGAACTGTACACTTAAAACCTATGTAATTGTGTTTAAAATTCAATGAAATATCAGGAAAAAACTCTAATTTATAATCTATAATGTAAATTGTAATAGCAAATTAAAAGCAATCTTTTTTTTTTGAAATTTAATCCCTAATAAATGACCACTGTCACCCCAATAAATAATAAAAAAATAAAATAAAACAGAGCAGAGGAAATAATGTAAGCACATACTGTTAAGTTGAATCTGAAATACTTGAGTTTAGTCTTAAATTTCTATTACTTCACAAATAAAAATCACTGGTTTAATTTTATTCTAGATTTTCTTGTGTGCCTATTAAAATATTTAAACTTTATTCCAATATTCCAATTTATTTATTTATTATTTTTTTTTTTATTTTTTTTTACCATCACCAGTTTAGTAAAAGATGTAATAAAGAATACAGATGAACAGCCACATGAAGAGATACACAGGGCACGGTCTACAAGGGTTGTGAGTATAGAAACTTCTATGTCTGTGGAGTTGGGGTGCATTGCTCTCCTAGTGTCGATGTGTTCACCAACCTGGAAGCTCCCAGAGTGCAGTATATTGGGATTTTATGGGGGTTTCCTCATGTAGGCATCATCAATTGGTAAGTCCATTTCCACTTCCTCTCCCCTCTCTGGAGGGTAGGAGGTGAGGCTGAAAATTCCAAGCTCCTAATCATGACTTGGTCTTTTTGGCGACCAGGCCCCATCCATGAGCCCATCGAAGGTCACCTCATGAGGAGAGATGCTCCCTGTGCTTTTATCACTTAGGAATTTACAAAGGTTTTAGAAGCCTGTGCCAGGAATCGGAGGCAGAGGTATAAACACAGATACAGATACAGATATAATTTTTCCTATTGTCTCACACCCACCCTGGCTTCCTTGCTGTTTCCTCTACTGGATACATTCTTTTTCAGATATGCACTGGGCTAACTCCTTCATCTCTCGCAGATCTTGGCTAAAAGGTCACCTCCTCAATAAGACTTAAACTGACTTTGCTTTTTGATACTTCGGAAAGCCTTTCCCATACCAGGACTTCTGATATCTCTTTCCCGATTTTACTTTCTTCTTCCTCTTTTTTTTCTCCTCCTCCTCCTCCTGCTTCTTCTTCTTTTTCTTCTTTTGCCTCATCAACTTTCATTCTACTTTATGTATTTAGTCTGTTTTTTGTTTGTTTGTTTTTTTTTTTTTTTTCCACTCTTCACTGGAACTTTACCTCTATGAGTGCAGGGATCTTTGCCCTTTTATTTGCCTCTGTTGTATCATGAGCACCTAAAACTGTCTATCTGGCCTAGAACAGTCACTCAACATTCTAATTTATGTACTAAAGTTCCCACAACATAAATATTAGGAAGCTGCTGGGCCAGCGTGTATAATTTTCAACTTTACTATTTCTTTTCTTTTCTTTTTTTTTTGTTGTTTTTCAATAACAATTGACATTCAATATTATATTAATTTTAGGCATACAGCATGGTGGTTAAACATTTATGTAATTTATGTAGTGATACCCCCAATAAATCTGGCACCCACCTGGCACCACACATAGTTATTACAATACTGTTGACTCTATTCCCTTTGCTGTACTATACATCCCTGTGACTATTTTGTAACTACCAATTTGTATTTCTTAAACCCTTAACCTTTTTCACCCTGCCCAGCAATCCCCTGCCCATCTGGAATACATCAGTTTGTTCTCTGTAGCTATGAGTTTGCTTCTGTCTTGCTTGATATTTTGTTTGTTTGTTTATTTATTTATTAGATTTCACATATAAGTGAAATCATATGGTATTTGTCTTCCTCTGACTGACTTATTTTACTTAGCATAATGCCCTCCAGGTCCACCCATGTTGTTGCATATGGCAAAATGTCAATCTTTTTATGGCTGCATAATATTCCATTTTACATATATATGTACCACCTCTTCTTTATTCATTCATTCATCTATTGATGTACACTTAAGTTGCTTCCAAATCTTGGCTATTGTAAATACTACTTCAATGAACATTTGGATGTATATGTCTTTTCTAATTAGTGTTTTGGGTTTCATCGGATGAATACCCAGAAATGGAATTACTGGCTCCTTCTTTATCTCTTGTTACAGCTTGTGCTTAAAGTCAATTTAGTCTGGTATGAGTATTGCTACCCTGCTTTTCTTTCTTTCTTTCTTTCTTTCTTTCTTTCTTTCTTTCTTTCTTTCTTTCTTTCTTTCTTTCTTTCTTTCTTTCTTTCTTTCTTTCTCTCTCTCTCTCTCTCTCTCTCTCTCTCTCTCTCTCTCTCTCTCTCTCTCTCTTTCTTTCTTTCTTTTCTTTCTTTCGTTTTCATTTCCATTTTTATGAAACATCTTTCTCCATACCTTTAATTTCAGTCTGTGTATGACTTTCGATCTGAAGTGAGTCTCTCATAGGCAGCATTCATAAGAGTCTTGTTTTGTTATCCATTCAACCAATGTATGTCTTTTGATTGGATCACTTAATCCATTTACATTTAAAGTTATTGATAATAATACATAGTTGTTGAAATTACATTATTCATGTTTTTTATTTTGTTGTTGTTGTTGATTTCTTCTTCTTAAAGAAGTCCCTTTAATACTTATTTCTTGCCCAGTGGTGCAGTCTTCCTGATCACCTGATCTAGTTGCTCCAGGAGTGTCCCTTGTGGAGGTTGTGTCTGTCCTCCTGTTGTAGTTGAGCCTTGACTGCTGTTGGCACATCAGTGGGTGAGAACGACCCTCAGACTGACTGGCTGTGAGGACTGACCACCACCAGAGCATATGGGCTGCTGTGCGAGGGCTGACCCCATGGCGCAGGATTCACCCCAGTGCACTCTGGTGCCTGCCAAGACCACACTTTCGGTGTGCTACTTGTGGGGCTAATCAAGTGGTATTCTGTAGTGGTCTGAAGCTGGCCACTGGGTATATTGGTTCTGAGACCTATTCAGAAGGATTAGAGTGCAGGCCAAGGTCAGGAACTGCCTGCATCTGGCCTGGGACCACCTGGTAGGAGCTACAACATGATTTGTGGTAGGTAGCTGCTGCCTCCATTGTGCTTTGGGGTGCCTGGGAGTGGTTATGTTGTGAACCAAGACTGGCTGACACTAGTGTCAGGCTTCGGGCCACTCAGCAAGATGTACGGAACATGCCAAGGCCGGACGCCGCTTCTTCGGGGTTTGTAGACCTTTGAGAGGTTTTAGGAAAATCTGAAACATGGGTATAGGATGACAGTTTATGTGGACTAGCCTCTGAAAGTGTTTTTGGCCAGACAAGGTCTCACAGAATCACCAGGGATGGGTGAGAGCAGTGTTAGACTGTTTGAGGGAAATTCAGATTTGCTTCCCACCTGTGCCTGCAGGCTATGTGAGAGGAGGGCTCAACAAAGGAACAACGGCTTCCACTATCCCTTCAGTCTCTGAGGAAGCTGCCCCTTGAGATCTCACACTGAAGGCATACAATTCAGTTCCTCCATGTAGGTCCCTGGAGCTTTTTGAGCTGCTGCTCCAGCACTGGAGGTTAGAGTGAATGAATCCATCATCAAGTGAGCCTATGTAAGCACATTTTAGGAAAATGTGTGGGTCTCTAGCAGACCTCACTGGGACTGAATCCCTGTTGATTTCACAACCAGATGTGGTAGGGACTCCTCTTTCCCACACTGTTGCTCCAGGCTGGGGATCCCAGTGTGGGGCTGGGACCCCTCACTTATCAGGGGATTTCCAAAGCCAAGACATCCTTCCTGGTTTTTAACCACCACACATGGGTGTGAGACCAGCCTGTTTCATGTCTCCACCCCTCCTACCCACTGACATGGCTTCTTCTTTATTCCCTTAGTTATAGGAGTTCTGTTCAGCTAGTCTTCAGGTGTTTCTCAAGGATGGTTGTTTTATGATTTAGTTGTGATTATGATGTGTCATGGGAAGTGGTGAGCACAGCATTTACTTATTCTGCCATCTTGACCAGAAGTCCCATAATGTTTTGTTTCTTAATTATCCTTTGGATAAGTTCTCATACAGAAGGGTCTTTGGATTTCTTCAATAACATTCAATAGTAAATCCTCTTCTATGGACTAGAGGTATATCTAATAAGATATATAACCTTGCTCTACAAAGTCCCTGACACCCACCCTCTATTATAAGACCCCCTTTCTCCCTGCCTTCAGTAATCTGGATGAGTAGAATTTATGATTTTCAGACACGTCTCTTCATTCACTCTTCCTCAATGAAGGAGGGTTGAATCATTTGTTTGGTACATTTGGGAGAAATAATTGTTCCTCTGTGGCTCTCCTCTTCCATTTTCTATATAGTGGGGGACAGTGGCAGCTACTGGCTGGAAGCATTCATTCCTACCTTCTTTTTTTCCATGTACTAGGCTTAGTAAGTAAGGGAAGACCTATGGGGAAAGTAGCTTGGGGGGATCATGTCAGCTGGGGAGTGTTAATTTAATCTTGGATCAAAATTGGCCAAGCTTTCCCATTTCACTTTATCAATAAATAAAGATAATATTTTGATCTCCAAAAACTTGATTTTTGTCTATAGTTCAAGTGGTTCTGAATGTAAATAGAATAGAAGGTTCCTATTTATTGAGTTCTTCTGCTCTCCAAAACATCTAGCTCATTTGGCTTTGAACATGGAGCATAAAAAGGGGATGAAATTAAGTGAGGCAATACACAAGAACTGGCAATACACAAGCCGGAAGTGGTGGATGTAAGATTTAGTAGTGCTACAGTAAACATGAGTATCAGAATTTCTTGATGATGTGAGATTATCAGGTTAACTTCTCTTTGGCTGTTTTGTTGTTGATGTTGTTGATTTTATAGTTATGCATTGGTTTTTAACTGATGTGACCTGGATGAATGAGTTTAAAACTCAGTTACATAGAATTGTGACCTTGGCAGTTAATTGCACTAAAAGGCAGCTATGATTCTCCAGAGCAGCTACATAATTTGTGATGCCTGGTACAAAATGAAAATATGAGCACTTTGTTAAAAATTATTAAGAATGTCAAGATAATGACAGAAGAGAATTATACTAAGCACAGGAACCTTCTGAGCATGGAGCCCAGTGCAAGTATAGGCAGCTCTGCAGAAGTGGATCTTAGCAACAGGCAGCCCATACTGTACAAATGATGGGGGACCGTGGTTGGCATTAACAAAGAGATGCAGGCTGCCATGCTAGATAGGTTGTTAGGCCAACTAAAATAAAAAGTTGAACAGAGGAAAACCATAGTATGCACTAGGTGTGCCCCCGCCCCTTGGTCACCTGTAAGCATGTCTAATTACTTAGATTATTGACCAGGACTTGAAACTACAAGGATAGCTATGTTCCAGTGATAAAGCAGGCAGAACTAGATGGGCTGCACCATATTCAAATCAGTTTCTCTTATCCTTTGTACTGAACAATCTCAGGACTGAGCTTCATTAGTTACATGAGTTCTGATTATTACTTTAGTTTTCAGAGACGCAAAATGTGATTTTACCCAAAGAGGTATGATATATTTTATTAAAAAGAAACAGATAAAGGGAAATGGGAGGCACTGTTTTAAAGAGAATAGCTCATAACCTGAGGTGGATTTAGAAAAATAAACAAATAAAATGAGCACACTTAACATTTAAAAACAATTTAAAGGGATTTTGGCAGAATATTTGTTCTATATGCTTTATTTACAAAATGCTTTGAAAACATACATGCTTCAAAATTATTACAAACAAAGGCATACCAGAAGAATGAAAACAAAACGAAGAAATGTAGGCTGATAAAACAGGATGGAGAGAGTAACTTCTTGAAATAAAAATGAAATTAAAACGAAATGAGCAAAGTCTCTGTTTTCTAACTGATCTTAAACTATCAGAAAAGGAAAGATATCATTATTGTTACTAGAACAGAAAGCAAAATCAGACCCTGAAGAAACCTAATAAAAATATGAACAAAATGGCAGAGAACTGAGTTAAAAACTAACACCAAAGGGCACTAGTATCTTTCAGGGAAGAAGTGTTCTCTTAAAATTGCAGGTCAAGTGTCCATGCTTATATGAGCTGGGAACCAACCCTTAAGAATCAAGATAGATACAACAAATAGTTCCACAAGTCAGGCATATTTGGGAGGAAACATTCAGAAAGACAGATATAAAATTCTCAAAAAGTTTCAAAAGAAGGAAGGTAGTATGCAAGCATTCCCTTTATCCTAAGGAAATCACACATGAAATCTTGTGGAACCAAAACTAAGGGAAGGCATAAGAATAAAGAAGCCTAACAGAAGGAAGTCAAGAAGGAGTTTTCTGAAAATTTATAAATTTCTATGCTTATAGTCTTAAGGCTGACGTGAAATCCCTAAAGAAAAATGTTATAGAACACAGGGATTGACATTTTTAACCTCTACTAAAGAAATCAGACAAATTTCACTGAGTTTCCTGTTTATATTTACCTTATGTATTTGTCTAAAAAGCAATTTTGATTGAGTGAATTAAATACATAATGTTTTTAAATTGTCACAGGTTTATTACTTGGGATGTTAGAATAGTATTACTTAGGGAGAGAGAGAGAAAAAAGAAAACATTGGTAATTTCATGCAAGGGCATAGATAAAGCCCAACTCTTCATTAAGGTTCAGACAAAATCACAAATAAAGCAAACTCCATTTCATAAACTTCATATTATTAAAGCACTCAACCTGGCAATGAAGAGTATAATAAATTCACTGGCTATTCATTTCATTTCTAAATGTTCCAATACAATTTGTAATAGTTAATGGGTGTTCACAATAACATGACTCCTCTATTTGTATTCCAATTAAATACAAGTGATGACTGTCTTGCCTGTATCTTGCCCTTTATTTTACCACTGCAGATGGATGCTTCTAAGTTGCTCTCAGATAAATATATCCTGTACCTTATTTCTGTTGTAATTGGTCTTCTGAATACTTTCTATTTCTATGACCATGATTCTTTTCATGCAAAGATGTAAAATGTTGTTTGGCATATTCCTTTCTGTCATCCTATATTTCTAACTATTTAATGACCATGAAACTGTTAGCATTATGACAGCTTTTCTTTTAATGATCAAAAGAAATTCTTGCTCACTTACTCTTTTTTAAACAGGAAAAAAAAAATGAAATAAAGCTTCTTTTGTTTTTTCTATTACCCCCTAGAAAAGTTTCTGAATTTTTCAAGTATCATTGCAAAGCTAAATGCTTATGGAAGAATATGTCCTTTCACACTGCTTCCTGCTAGATCTCCCTCTGCAGTTGTATGTCTTGGGGGGCAGAGGGGAAGCAACCTTTTTCTTTTTAAGCCACTTTGAACCTCTGCCTCAAAAAAACCCAGTCAACTTGGAAAATATTCCTAGCATTAGAAGCTAAACTTCCATTGGTGATACTGTAAATCTCTTTTATTTTTCAATGGATTACAATAATCCTGTTTCTTACCCAGTCGGCCTTTGAAAGAGCATCTTTAAATTCAAGGATACACCTTAAATCAATTTTAGCTGGGAACAAGTATCTTGAGATTTACCTGTAACTGCCGCACTTAAAAACTTTCTACTAATGAATTCTTGCTAATGTCAGGACAGAAAACAATCTTTGATATTATGAAATATATATATATATATATATATATATATATATATATATATATATATATAAGTTTTTTTTTCAAATTAGCACTAGTTTGTTAAACTAAAATTCACCACAGGAGTACTAATTAATGCCTACATGTATAAACCACTATCAAATGCAAGACCTTGTGACATACGTAATAAACTACTTTTCTATTGCTGTGTAACTAGTTTGCACAAACTTAGCAGCTTGAAGCAGTACATGTATTATCTTATATTTACCATGACTCAGGAGTCAAAGCACAGCTTAGTTGTGTCTTCTGCTCCGGACATGACATGGCTGCAACCAAGGTGTGAGCCTGGGCTGTGGTCTCATCTGAGCTTCAGAATCCTGTTCCCAGCTCACATCCTTGTAAATAGAATTCATTTTCTCACAGCTGTATAACTACTGATAGCTTGTTTCTTCAAGGCCAGTAGGATAGCTTCTCTGCTGCTTTTGAGTTTTTATAAAGGGTTTAGTTAATTAGATGAGACCCACTCATGATCAGCTCCCCTTAGAATGAATTAAAGTCACTGATAAGCTTTGTATCTACAAAATCCCTTCGTGTCTGTCACATAATGTAACGTATCGTAGGAGTGCCATCTTTCATATTCACACTTCATAGCCGCAGTCAGGGGGAGGGCATTATACAGAGCAGGAATAACAGAGGGTGGATATCTTGGGGTCCATCTTAGAATTCTGTCCACCACATGTATCTTTCCCATAGTGGTCAAAGTAGCTGCAGTAAATGCTTTCAGCATTGTAATAAGAACACACACACATGCACACATGTGCATGCACGTATGTGTGTAATAGGTTGTGCACACCCCCAGTTTGAGAAATTTGGAAAAAATATATATGCATGCATTTCTGTTATGCATATATGAGCCCAAACAGCACTGAATTTTGCTTACTGTATCTACTGCAAAGATATTTTTATTCTAAACTAGAGGGATGAATTATGTAAGCATCTGGATCCATTTTTTCCCACCCTAGACAGTTACAAACAACCAGATGTTCTCTTAAATTAACTCCTTGTTAATTTAGTCAAGCTCCAGCACCTTCTATGTTTTAGTAAAGGAGAAATACTATAGTAAAGTTATAAATTATGCTAAGCAATTTAAATATTTCTTTTTAATTTTATCTTCAATAGGTAGGAGAGGACATATTAGCATAAAAAGTGAATTAGTAATAAAAATAATTTTGAAGACAGAGTCAATGAAGGAAATACTCAAAATTTTCTTACCTTATTATAAAAATTTCAATTCAGTATATAATTATTTAACACCTGGTACATTAATGACAATTTCTCTTTCCATTCATATGTGTTTTAAGGCCTACAAAGATTTTTCAGAAACAGCAATTTAGTTTATTTGATTTTTACAGAATAAATCAGGAATTCACTTTTTTGAGGCAGAAAATTAAAATAGTCATTTTAAGTTTTACTCTTCTTACAAAAATGAAACTGGAATAATATTTTCAAAGCCTTTCTAGTTCAGGCAAGGATATGTGCCCACCATCAAAATGTTTCTGAATTTGAAATGGATATTTCCTGATAACTATAATTTTTAGCATCAGCAAGATTTCAAGTAGTCCCAGAAAACCATCTGGTTATTTTATAATCAGAATAAACCACACAAAATGATCATTGCACATTCTGCAAATCAAAGTGCTGCTTAAAAATACACGTCTACCTTAATCAGCGGACCCAAAAGCTCTTCTCATCTCCCCAAATTTTTATCTTATTGGTTAAAACTTTTCAATGAATCAAATTTGTTCTAACATGTAGGAGATAAAACATTAATTCTAACAATTTAGAAGAAAAATGTGTTTCTTTATGTTCTGTTTATCTTGATAAACGAATTCATTTAGCTGTGGGGTTGAAATATCGTGGGTTTTGTTTTCAGCGGGACTTTGGTGTGAATCACAATGCTATCTGATAACCTTTAGAAAGTTATTTCAAGTTCCCTAAGACTCAATTTCCTTTTGTATAAATTCAAAGATAGCAAACCCTATCTTGTGTTTGTCATGAACATTACAAAAGTTAATACATGTAAAAAGTCTAGCATATTATCTGCGCCATATTGTTGCCCAATAAATGACCTTCCTTTCCTATTTTTTGTCTTCCTTTCTCCCTCCCTCCATTCTTTGTTTTCAATAGCTTTTTTGAGACATAATTCATGTTGCACACAGTTCACCTATTTAAAATGTACAATTAAATATTAAATATTTTTAGTATATTCATCAAATCTGGCAATTATTGCTGATATTTAATTCTTGGACAATTTTATCACCCCTCCAAAGTAACCCTGATAATCATTAGCAGTTACTCCTCACTGCGTCTTCCCCAAACAATCACTAAGTTACTTTTTGTCCCTGTTGATCTACGTTTTCTGGATGTTTCATATAAATGAAATCATACAATGTGTGATTTTTTGTGATTGGTTTCTTTTACACAGAATAACGTTTTCAAGACCCATTCCTATTGTAGCATGGATCAGTACTTCATTACTTTCCATGGCTGAATTATATTCCATTGTATTCATGTACTACATTTTTTTAAGTATTTATCAGTTTATGAACATTTGGGTTGTTTCTGCATTTGGACTATTATGAAAAAAGCCGCTATGCACATTCATGTACAAGCTTTTGTGTAGATACGTGTTTTCATTTATCTTGGGTATATAACAAGGGGTAGAATTATTGGGTCATAATGTAACTGTACATTTAACTTTTTTGAGGAACTGTCAAACTGATCTTCAAGGGTCTATTCTATTTTACATGCCAACAAGCAACGAATAAGGGTTCCAATTTCACACTTCCTCCCTCATCAACACTTGCTATTATCTTTCGTTCTGACTGTAGTCTTCCAAGTCATTGTGAAGGTAGTACTTCATAGTGGTTTTGAATTCTATTTCCTAGTTTTCATTTGGGTTATCTTTTAATTGTTGCATTGTAAATGTTCTTTTTGTATTCTGGATAGCAATCTTTTATCAGCTATATGACTTGCAAGTATTTTCTCCTATTTTGTGAGTTGCATTTTCACTGTTTTGAGGTATCATTTGTAACAATAAAAAATTTAAATTTCATGAGCTCCAATTTATCTTTTTTTTTTTTTCATTGCTTCTGTTTTGGTTTTGTTTTTATACCTAAGTCATCTCTATCTAACCTAAGGTCATAATGATTTACTCCTATGTATTCTTCTAAGAATTTTATAATTTAGCACTACATTTAGGGCTAGGATTCTATTTGAGTTAGTTTTTGCATATGGTATGAATAGTCCAAATTCATATTTTTTCACGTAAATATCTAGTTCTCTCAACACTGTTTGTTGAAAAGATATTCTTTCCCCATCATATTGTACTGGCAGTCTTGTCAGAAATCAATTGACCATAGGTGCATGGGTTTATTTCTGTACTATAATTTCTGTCTAATATAAATTGATCCATATATGTCTATCATGCCAGTGCCATAAAGCCTTGATTACTGATTTTTATAGTCGATTTTGAAATCAGGAATTCCTAATCTTTCAACTTTGTTTTTCTTTTTCAATAGCCTTTTGGCTATGCAAAATAAGTCTTTTGTATTTGCATGTGGATTTTAGGATCAGGATGCCAACCCCTACAAAGAAGGCAGGTAGGATTTTGATAGAGATTGCATCAAATCTGTAGATTTATTGGGGGAGAACTACCTTGTTAATGATATTTTCAGTATAGAAGTCTTTCACTTCTTTGTTAAATGTATTTCCTATTATTTTATTCTTTTTGATGTTATAAGATAAATTGTTTTCTTAATTTCATTCATTTTCACATTGTTCATTGTAGTATATAAACATGCCACTAATTTTTACGTATTTAATTTATATACTATAATCATTTATGAATTCCTATAATTTCTTTTATTTTGTTTTTGGACAGTTTCTTGGTATTTTTTACATATAAGGTTATCACCTTCAAATAAATGTAGTTTTATTTCTTCTTTTTTCAATTTGGATTACCTTTATTTATTATTATTTTCTTGTCTAAGTGCCCTGGCTAGGATTTCTTTCTTCTTTCCCATTGTCCAAAAACTTTAAGTATATCTTATATATTAGACACTGAGATAGTGTCTAAACATATGAAAAAAATAATTCTGGTTACCTTAATGAATTGTGGAGGACTGACTCTGGACTAGTGTGAAAGTGAGAAACTCCTGGGGGGTGATAGTCTTAGGGAGATCCCTATACCTTGGGGGCTTTTTATCTCCAGGAACTCAATAAGGTCCTTATGGGGAAAATTCAGTAAAGATCTCATTCTGGCCCTGGATGTTTGGGGTGGGGGTAGTAATCAGAGCATTTTCCATAACAAATTCCTACTCACCAGTGGAGAAGAATTGATCAGAGCCTTTTCCCACCTGAGGAAAGAACATTTCTACTATCTCATCCCGTCTATTCTTCCTATTTTACCTAAAGATGAGAGAAATCTAAACCACTGAAGAAACACATGTGAAAGTCACAGCCCAGGGATGTAGGCCCACTAAAACAATGTGATTTAATCTCATTAGATTGTAGATGTTTTTCCTCACCCATAGCTTACCACCAATAGGGCTCCAGTAAAATATAAGTGCATTACAGCTGAAAGAGATGTAAGAGACATATTCCCTCTAAGAAAGAGTATTGGGGAAGCCCAGAGTCAAAAGGGAAAACAAAAATAAGGACTCAAGATGAATTTGAATTTGCTGGCATCTATATCCCAGACTCCTAGCCAGAGTAACATAAATCCTAATACTAAAGGCCTTTTTACTTAAGTTCTTTTACCTAACGGAATATATCTGGCTTAGGGGGGAAAAAATACAAGGCATGTCAAAAGGCAAGAGAAAACACAGTCTGAAGATAGAAAACAAGTATTAGAACAAGACTCAGATATGACACAAATGCTGAAATTATCAGAAAGGGAATTTAAAATAACTATGGTTGATATGCTAAAGACTATGATGGAAAAAGTAGAAAAAGTGAAAACATATGATAATGTAAGCAGAGAGAGTAGAACTCTAATAAAGAATCAGAGAAAATGTTAGAAACTAGAAACACTGCAATAGAAATAAAAAAATGCTTTTGAGTAGGCTGTGTCCAATAAACTGGACAGAGAAGAGGAAAGAATCAGTGAGCTTGAAGTAATGTCAATAGAAAGTTCACAAGCTGAAATGTAAAAAAAAAACAAACAAACAAACAAAAAAACTAAAACAAAACACTAATAGTGAGGGTGTGTCACAGAGACATAGAAGCCAACTGAAAGATCTCCCAATGGCCAAAGCTAGAATACTTCAAGCAACAAAAATATTGATCTAGTAGTTAAATGCAACCCAAAGTATAAGATAAATATCCATGAGCCAATATTGACTCATTGGTATAAATAGATAATAAACAAAATGGGGGTAAAGAGACAAATTTCCAGGTCAGAAGAATTTCAAATAATTTATCCAGATTATCCACCCTCAACTAAGTGGAACATGGAGCAAAACTGCCCACTCCTTAAGAGTGGGCTGTGCAAAGGAACCTTCTTCCAAAGAGAACAGTATGTAAACTGGGATAAAAAGAGTAATTTAACTGCAGAGGAATCTAATAAACACTACCTCAGTCAGGTTCAACGTCTATACCAACAAAAACTTATATTGATAGTGTGCACCCTGTTATGATGTGATGCAAATGTCATTTTTACCTACATCTGTAGTCTTCATCTCAAAAATAACCCTAGATTAATCATGAGAAAAACATTAGCCAAATCCCAGCTGAGGAACATTCAACAAGATACCTGACCACTACTTTTCAAAACTGTCACCATGGTTCCCCCAAAACAAGGAAAGTTTGATAAATTTTCACAGTCAAGAGGATTCTAAGAAAGCATGGTAACTAAATGTAACTTAATACCCTATACAAAATCCTGGAACAGAAAAAGGGCATTAATGAAACTAAGAAAATCTGAATAAAATATGAACTTCAGTTAATATCAATGTTTTAAAATTGGTATATTAATTATAACAAATACACCACATTAATGAAAGATGTTATGAATTGGGGAAGCTGTGCATAGGGTATATGGGAATTCATAACTTTTCTGTGAATCTAAAACTATTTTAAAATAAAAATGTATTAAAACAAGAAAACATTATTTGTAACTTTCTTCATGTACATTGCATTCTAGGAGATCACTCGATTGTAAAAACAAAATCAATCCTGAACAATCTAATTGGATGCTTTACTTGTTTTCTATTGCTCCACAACAAATTAACACAAACTTAGCAGTGTAGAGCCACATACATTTATTTGTCTCACAGTTTTCCTGAGTTGAGAATCTGGGCACACTTTAGTTAGATCTTCTTTGTAGATCTCGCAAGTCTTCAATAAAGATGGTGACCAGGGCCATGGTTCTCAACTGGGGTTCAGCTTCCTCAGCCAAGCTAATTCAGGTTGTTGGAAGAATTCAGGTCCTTGAACCTCTCTGACAGATTTCCCTTAACTTGCCAGCTCTTTGGTTCTTTAGTTACTCTCAGCAACTAAAAGACGCCTATGTTTCCTTGCTATCTAGCTCCTATAAGCATTTCACGTCAAGGCTATTTGCTTTCTTCACAAATGGTAGGAGTCTGTCTCTCCTTTCAATCTCCCTGGAGGCTGATAAGATGGAATTTTGTATAACATATGATAGTCTTGAGAGTGCCATATAATGTAACTTAATCAAGGAATTTATTAAATCATCGTGTTCACAGGTTTCAACCATAATCCAGGAGAATAAATTATACAAGAAGTTATATAAGAAGTGTACTAGGTAACAGAAATCTTATAGACTTTCATAGAATTCTGTCTATTACAGATGTTAAAACAAAATAACAACAATAAAAAAAAAAACCTCAAGCATATTCTTTATCTTCTTTAGGTCTCTACTCAAACTGTATTTACTGCATTGGTTCTTAATATTAAATGCCACCTTATTTAAGTGGTTTTCAGTACTCAGCAGATCAGAAGTATCAAATTCACAAAAAGGAGAAATAGAACATGAAAATCATATAAGGTAACAAATACATCAAGAGAGAATGAAAGAAAATTATTTTCAGAACTCCAAAAGGCTAGCTACCCTGGGCATTTAGTAGTGTAGGCGAACAGCCTAAGGGATTAAATCTGCTCACTGTGGCTGGTTGAGAATTTCTTTTGAGCAAGGATTTAGAAACGGGCTTCAGTGCTATGGTATGACAGATTATGGGACTACAGGACTTGTTTGAGAGATGTATGTTTATTAGTTAATGTATGTGTTTAACTATAGTAACTAGCAATGGGTGAAAATAAATGGATAAAATAAAAGCTAAATTATTTCCATTAGGACTTGCCAAAATGTAACCACTCCTGACATTTTTCTCTATATTCAGGTACATTAATGCATACACATCTACCAAATGCTTTCATTAATTAAATTTCCAGGTTCAACAGATATTTACTAAATTCTTATGTGCCATCAAACAAAATAGTAATTTGAAAACAAAAACAAAAAACACAACACAAAACACTATGAGGTAGGCTATTTTATTCATATATTAGACATGATGTCACTCAGTTCCAGGAAATTTGCTTTACTCTTTCAAGCTCACAAAGTTAGTCACCCGGGGAACGCTGCTTCCAACACAGGCCCTCTCTTCCCTACAACACAGCTATTTCTCTTATTGGGGCACAATGTTCTATAAATGAAATGTCAGTGCACAAAAGCACCAAGGCACCTTCTACTACAGACACAGAAGAGCAATTAGGCAATGTTAATAGCACAGACCAACTGATTATAACTAATTATGAAGCTGAAACATTGTTCTTTTGAATGCTTTGACTGAGTGCTTTTAGTTTTCTAATAGAAGTGTGAAGGGGCCATGTGTGATCATTCTTGAAGTGACAAGAGCTAGTTTTCACCTCCTTCTAAAGTCAGAGCATTTAGAATCGTTGCCCTTTAAGAGGTTAATTTCAATTGTATTTTCTGCTTTTTAAATAATTCCATTTCAAAATTTCTTCAATAATACTAGATGACAATATTTTTAGGGTGGCAAAACAGTATAAAGTATTGATGGCTAGCATAAAATAAACTAATTCCTAATATATACAAACAATAGCCTTACATATTAAATTTCCCCAACTATCTAATTTTTATTAAGGTAGAATCTTGAGAATTTATTTCGCAGATGATATAGTTGGAAGACAGAGAAAGAGTTAAAATTTACATTTTAACATTATATTATTTGTATTTATTATAAAAAATAATAATGAACCTGTGCATGTATCCTGGCATAGTAATAATAATAATAATAGTAATAATAATACATGATTGGTTGAAAAACAATCCATCATTGCATTTTTGTTTTAATGTGCACAGGGAGAAAAGACTGGAACACTTTGTCTCCTTTAGTTCTCTTCATGAGTATTTAAGAACCTAATCTTTGGTTTCAGAGTTGGAGTCTAGCCCCAGCTGCATCATTAGTAGCTACATCACTTTGAGGTTACCTTTCATGACATTTTTTACCTTATTGAGTTTCAGTTTCCTTATCTGCAAAATGTGAATACTAGTAGTGATTACTAGATTTGTGGCAAAGTTTTATAAAACAAAATGCATATATACCGTGTTTCCCCCAAAATAAGACCAGCCAGACCATCACCTCTAATGCGTCTTTTGGAGCAAAAATTAATATAAGACCCGGTCTTATTTTAATGTAATATAAGACGAGGTCTTATGACATAATATAATGTAATATAATATAATATAATATAATACAAAATACTCGGTCTTATGTTAATATAAGACTGGGTCAATATAATATAATATAATACAATATAATATAATATGATATAATACCGGGTCTTATGTTAATTTTTGCTCCGAAAGATGCATTAGAGCTGATGGTCTGGCTAGGTCTTATTTTGGGGGAAACACAGTATTCCACATTACAGATCTAGCTAGAAGAAGGTGTTTTTTTTATTGTTGTTTATTTGTTTTTGTGTTTGTTTCAGAAAGTGGAGAAGGAAAAATAAAAGGAGGGAGGAAGAAGAAGAAATTAGTCTTGACTTTGAGTCCAAAAGACTAAGGCAAATGAGCGCTGGTACCAATATTTTCTTTTATATATATGGATAGAGCACCTAAAAACACTTAGTCTTCATATCCTATATTTATAATTGATTTATAGAACTATCCAAGAATCACTTGCTCATGTGGAAACTTCCAAGTACCTAATGCCTATTCAAAATTATTTGACTATTCAGATCCTGTCTTTCCAGTGAGCTTTGTTTTTGTCCTTTCACAGTTGAAAGCTTTTAAACTTATCTTCTCAAGGCTTTAGGAATGAGGTGATTTGATTACTTTAGCTTAATGGAGCTGAAACAACCACCTAAGTAAGAGGGTTAATTAATGTGTTGGAATCTAAGTTTTATTTTTGAATTGAGCATAAAGGAAATAAAAACCAAAGGCAAAACTGCTTGATCAGCATGGGACAATTTCAAGAGCACTAACGAATTAGATTATAAACCTGTTATGACTTTGTTAGTTTGTAGAGAGCTCTAAATCCAGTCGTACAGTAATGAAACTTAATTTTATGCCTAAATCCATAATTTGTAGTCAGTGATTGACTAGAAATATGCTGTTTGATATATGTGCATTCTCATCTTTTATTGTAGATTTGACTATTTACTTGTGGAGTTTATGTTTTATATATTATGGATTTTAAAATTCCTCCCTCAGCCTTAATAAGCCTTATCTAAATTTTCCAAAGTATCTTATAAAAGCTAATCTTAGAGAATTGGATAATTAAAATAGAAAGACTTGAGATGGAAAAGAAGAAAACTAAGCAAAATGTATTCAGTGGATATTCAAGAAGACAATTAAACTATTTTAGTTAAATTGTATATTTTATCTTACTAAGTCTCCTCTATGACAGGTATGAAAATAGGAAGATTCCACTGATAAATCTTAGCACCAATAATAGTAGCACAATTAGACGTTAAGTGCATCTTGACATATTGGGATGTGACATATACATCACCTGTGAAGTATTCTTGACAAAAACATGCTTAAGTTAAGTCTAACCAATCTGTTAGATCTATCTTCCAGTTGACATTAAATATAAGGGAATAAAAACACTTCAAAAGACATACGAGAAATCAATGAAATTCAGAAGATGGGATCTTCTACAGGACAATTGATTACTCTCTTCAATAAGCTGAGTTACGAAAAAAATGTGGCACTGTTTATAATAAAGGGATTTAAGGAACATAATAGTCAAATTCAATATGTAGATTAAGTCAATTACTGGTTTGAACGAACTGAAGAAGATCTTTTAGGAAAATCTGGAGAAATAAGAATATACACTGGGAGTTAGATGATATCAAGGAATTATTTTTTTAATGTGAATTATTATTCTGATTAAATTATATGAGATAATGTATTTATTTTTGATATTCATACTGAAGTATTCTGGGGTAGATAACATAAAGTTATTTTAAAATATTAGAGCAAAATAAATAAACACAAAATACGATGATAATTGTTAGACATTGGTGGTATGAATTCAGCATTCATAATTTCCTTCTATGTTTTTGTATGTTTGAAGTTTTTAATATTAAAAAGTAATACAAAGGTAGAGTCTATCTGATAATAAATTAAATAGGAAAAATAGTTTTCATTCATCTATTTAGCTAACAACTATTCATTGAATATTCACAAGCTGGGTCCCATGCTACCGTTGCTCATGCTACAGTGCAGTGAGCAGGTCTGATACAGTCCCTTCTTTCATGGAACATATAGTACAAAGGGGATGATAGACAACTGCCTAAGTAATTATAAGGAGTGTGAATAAAATGTGAGATGCTACAAATATGTGTGATAGTTGAACATAACATTCTAAGAGGAAATGAAAACTTCCAGAAAGAAGTGCCTGTAAGAAAAGATCTCAAGGGCAGATAAAGGCAATGTAGTGGATGGTAGACACTTCTAGATGGCTCCTGGTAAAAACAAAAGAAACAAACAAAAAATCCTGAACATTATTTATTAAAGAATACAAAGAAGGTCCGTGTGGAGTATAGTGGAAAACAAAGAGGGAGAGGCAGAGAGAGAACTAGGTAAGACTGGAATTTTAGACAACAGCCAAGGTTCTTATAGGTCAGTTAAAAGTAGAAAGTTGAATGACCTTAAGTAGAGTTAAATGATTGTTTATTTCAGAGAGCTCACTCTTGCTGAAATGAATCAAAAGGAGTAAGAGTTGGCAGGTGTGGCTTTGAGAGAACAGTCAGGAGGAGGACACTGTGGGTATCAATAGATGATTGCTGTTGCAATTAGTGAAAGGGAGAATGGGTACACATTTCTGGGGGCCCAAACTTAAAGTGATTCCTTTAAGATGTTCTAAGTCTTCCTTTGGTGCCTGGAGTAGCCAGGATGTCAGTGCCATGCAGGCAGGGCAAGCTGAGCTTAGGTTATGACCTACCTGGGACCTGTTTCTTCCCTTCTGAACCCTGTTCATCTCTCGATCCTCTACATGAATGTGGTTGACCAGATGTTTCAAGAAGCTGTAGAGTTTGTACTGGAGGTTGTTCAAGGGCTCCATGACTAGGCCCTGGTTTTGGGATCCCAGTCTTGTGAGTGTATTGTTACCACTACAATATTTCCTTTGAGGATCTTGTGAGATTGGGCACTAGTATGATGCTGACATACTGATTTGGGATGATGCTCACATTAAACATGGGATAAGTTTGGGAGTCTTGCACTAACAGTCCCCTGCTGACCTTTAGGCTCACTCAGTATATATGTGAACAATTTCCTCAGCTCTCATCCATCTAAATTTCTACCTCAATGTGGGTTTACAATAGAGTCTCTCCATCTTGGAATTTAAGTTGAAATATTCCTTGTTTTGAGAGGAGATGGGGGATGTCCTGTACATAGCAGGATGTTAAGCAGCATCCTTGACCTCTTTCCACTAGACACTAAAAAATCCTTGCTTCCCTTCTCCACTTGCGGCAACATAAAATGAAGTCTTCAGACATAACAAATGCCCCCTGGGTGACAAAATCAGCCCTGGATGGGAACCACTGTCCTACAGCATCTCAGTTGGTGTGGTGACAAGCATGTTTTACCCTGTGTACCTATTTAACCATAGCACCCAGGAAAGCTACCCTATCTCTCCTGCAGGCTTCATGCACCATGCCAGTCAGTCCTTGGTTATAGCTACATCCATCATGTCTGAGGGCTTTCAACTCTATCACTCTGCAATGCTAATGGACTCTTCTAGTCAAGGTGGTGACACTGTAAGTCTTAAGCCATGCCAGATTAGGGACAGATGTTCCTTGTACAAATAGGACTGTAATTCTCATTCTACCCATAGACATCTTGCCTAATGTCCCCACCTATAGGTGACTGTGTATGAAGAGCAGAGATACAACTATTATGAAAAGACATCACCTTCTAGGAATTCAATAATCATAGCCAAATGTGTTGAATAAAAAAAAAAAAAAACATGATTGGAAGATATGTTCTTCTATAATTATCTTAAAATTTTTAAATGGTATATTAAATTGTCCAGAAAATGAATAATAGCTCACATTTTCTTTTATACTCTGGTTTAGGCTTGCATTCATGGTTACCAATGGAGTATAGCAACAATCTTTGAGAAAATCATTGAAAGCCAGGATTTGGGAATGAGGTTGGGGGCACAATGCATGATACAACATCATGAGTAATAACATAACCATCATTAAATAATTGGTATGAGGGAGCTACAAAAGCAAGATGTTCCATATCTTTTCAATACAAACGTGTTCTAAAAAGCCATTGTAGCAACGGACTTGATAGCATTTACTCATAGTGGAAGATAAGACATTAGCGAGGAATGACACATTTGTCTATAAAGAACATAAAGAGATGTTTCCTGAACCTGAACAGGAAAACATGGTGCCCCACCATGAATGATTTTCATATGAACTGATTAGAAAATAAATACGTAACTACATCTAGTACATCTTCTCTACCAGTTTTAAATCTTCACTTATAAACCACTATACTTGTCACTGGCTGATGAATAATTTTTAAATCAAATTGCTTATATAAATATGGATCCCACAATAAGTATTTACATGGACGCTGCTCACCTCAGAGTCAACTTGGTGAAAAACAGTGAATTGAAAAGATATTTAGCAGTGGATCTAGGACTTGGTGATTATCAGACAGAGGAAGAGTAAGAGAAGCGTTAAACGTATCTTCCATAGTTTCTGACTTGAAAAATTAGGTAGATAAAAAGGGCTTTAATGTTTTTCCACAAAGTTATAATTATCTTTTCAGTATTACATACTTCATATTTTTTTTAAATTTCAGCTTTATTGAAGCATAATTGACATCTACCTCATAATTTTATTTCAATAAATGTGTTTTCTGAATTTTTCAAAATGCAATGCCATTGTAACAGTAATGTATTTAACTTAATGTTCTGAATCTTTATCCAAATTGCTGTCCACATTAAAAGAATAGCAAAAGTAAAATATAATTATTTGCATGAATACAAGTGGATTGTATAAATAATCCAAAATGCCTCCATCATAGAACTTTCATCAGTTTTCCAGAAGTACTAAATCAATGTAGAGCAACTCAGACAACTGAACTATAAAAACAGAGAGTTGTGTGGCCTTGACTTAGTTTTATTTGAGTAGAATAGTACATTGACTGACATTTGAGAAATGTAGGTTCGATTCTTATCCTCCTGAGAGGATAAGAAATGGCCTCAAATTCAATAACACCCATCTGCACTTAACTGGACTATTGCCTCAAATTTATCCTGGAAGGTTTGCAGTTTGATCTTAGGTTGATTTGATTATGGGAAGGATCCTACATTGTAATAAAATGCAATTCTATTTTTAACATTATTTCATTTTCAGTTGTTGTCTATAGAATTTCCCAACATGGAAGTCGATTTTTAGAGATAATTTAAAAACTTATAATAGATCAAGGGAACATCAAAAGTATCCACCATCATCATCACATGTCTTTATTATTTAAAGTCACTCTATGTATGGCTGAGTAGGTGGAAGAGAAACTAGGATTCATCTTCTTTCCTTCTACCACCAGTCAGTGGTGGAGCTTCATTCACGATTGTTTTCTATTCTTTATGTGATTTGACAGCAAGTTATTCTGGCGTTTGGGAGGAAAGCATTTCACTGTTCTCTACTCACTACCACTTTGATCTCCTTCCATTTCTTTAATTGTAAGAACAACAAAAACAACAATGTTCTAATGAGTGACTGATTATGTGCCAAGTTCTATGTTAAACATATGACAAACATTAGCTCCTTTAATTTTACAAATGCAGGATGTTAGTTAATAGATGAAACTATTTTGTAGATGAAAAAAACAGATGTTCATCAAGATCATACAACATGACCCACGTCACACAGCTAGTAAGAGAATGCTCCAAACTTCACATTCAGTTCCCTCTGATCCTAAATAACCATGATCTCTATTATTCCTACATTCCTTATGTGAGCATGTTTATTCAGGAATTGAGGGGAAAACATTACTTGGAAAGATTTTAGATTTTTCTTATCCTTACGAAGATTATCAATGTCAATATCAAAAAATTCTCAAAGAACAACATGGTACAACCTGCAGGATCCATTTTTTTTTTTTTGTCATTTATTTAAATAGTATAATTTATAAGTAAATAATGGGTGGATTAAATTTACCATTGAAAGAGATGGTAATAAAAAAGAGAATGAGAGAAGAGAATGACACAGAACTTAGTATTTTTACATGCTACTTTTGTACAAAATAGCACAAAATTTTGTGGTCAGTATTTCATTAGAAAACATTGAATTCATCTAAACACTTTAAATTATTTAAATATGTTCTATACATAATTAATGTATAGCCAATGTGTTGCTCATTACTAATATAATAATTTTCCAAAGTGCTGTAAATGATAGCATTATTTGACAAAATATATTTTGTTCATAAACAAATATATTCCCTTAAAAATCCTTTTTTAAAACCATATTATTTTCTAAGATGCATTTTCTGATCTAGAGGTACTTCAGAAATTTATTCAAACTTTGTAATTTAGGGGAAAAGACTTTTTCAATATGCTGACTGTTAAAATGTTATTTGGTAGGAAGACAGACATATTATTACATTTAAAATTATTGTCGGAACAGATGTAAAATAAGACACATTTGGAACATTGATAGAAAGCTGACATCTAGAAAAATAGATATGTGCAATCAGAGTTTGTTGTAATAAATGACAAAAGTTCTACACACTAATGCCATTCATTGAAGAAAAGTAAATCGTTTCTAAATAGGTATTGATTAAAGTGGGAAACATAAAACTGACACATCAGTAAATGGCAGAAGGAAACTATAACAAAAAACGTGGACATGACATGAAGACATGATAGACAGATGGAGAGCATAATGAAATATAAATGGAATACAATGAAGCAGAAAAATGAAATGTTCAAAACATAAGTAATGATTAAAAATGGAATGCCTATAAAAAATTAAGGACAAATCCTAAAACAGAGTGATTTAAAGGGAGGTTCTGGTGGCTTTTAATCAGATGGGGTAGAGATAAATCTATCAGCCAGCACCTAACATCAATTAATCTGTTTAAACAGAGTTTAGGATGTGTTAAATCACTGGTACTGGTCACGATATGCAGGACTACTAACTTCCTTTATGGTTTGTGATAAAGAAGCGGTGCCTATACATATATGTCAGAGTAGAAGTAGACTGCCTAAGAGAACCTTATAGAAAAGTATGAAATGCAACATTTTTTGGTCTATGAATCTTAAGTATTAAAGTGTATTTCCAGCTAAAGTAAGTACCATTTAAAATAACTTTTGTTATCATTAATGTTTTTCTTAATGTATGGTCACTAAAATTTAACAGTGTTATATTAAATCTTCAACACTATCTTATACTATTTTTCCTTTCAACTCTAAAATATTTACTATTCATAAAAAAAAAAAAAAAAAAAAAAAAAAAAAAAAAAAAAAAGAATGTTTATAAGAGCTTCCACCACCTCCTTTCTTAATAGCACACTAATATCTGTCAAGTGGTGAACCGAGTTTTTCATGGCCCTTTCCACAAGGCCTCTGCCTTTCAGGAGCCTTCACTTGCCTATTGTTGGTTTGTTCACTGGAATTTCAGGATCTGGGTTCATAGTTACAACCTAATAGATGTATTTTGGAGTCCCACTGCTTTTTAGACATTATATGGTAAAGAAAAGCAGAAAAATTCCTAATAATCTATGAATAAGTTTACTGAAATGATTTTAAACAAGAAAATCTTAGTATGATATGTCTTTAAACTATAAATAGTTATAGAAATGAACTATGTTTTCTTATTAAATATTTTTTATTTTTTTTCTGGAAGACAACCATGATTCCATATATGCCAGGATGACATAATGAAGAAACTTTCTACTATGAAATCTAAATAACTTGAATTCAATTCTATATGGACTTGAGTAAATCACTGATACTTTTCTTGCCTTTAGTTTTCTCTTGTGTAAAATGGAGGAAATTGTGAAGGCTTTAAAAAATTTGTGAAAAGCTTTCGGTACATAAGTGAAACTACAAAATTGTCAAGTAGAAACTAAATTCAAAAACCCCCATACTTAAACACTTAGTTACTTTTTTTCACCAACTCTTCCAGTGAAGAGCCATTTACAGATTATTCATTTTAATTATAAATTCATTTTAATTCAACTTTTGATTATTGTGAAATGACTGTGTAGTAGTTAAAGCAGCAATTATGGATTACTTTTTGCAGAAAGAAAAGTAGCACTCACAATGTTGAGCCATAACTAAGGTCACTCAAGTGTAATTAAGAATAATATTTATAATTCCCAAATTCATATAACTTTCTTAAGAATATTTATTAAAAAAAAAGTTGAGGAAATTCAGCTTGCTAAGTAAATAGTGAATTATGTGCACATTCTTTGTTGAAACAATTAAATTATTAAATAAGTATGTCTCATTTTTTATATTGTAATTGTTCACATATGTTTTAATTTCAAAAAAATAATGAACAACTTCTGAGGAGAGAGTACAACTCTCTCCTCAGAAGTTGTACTGCCTGCCCAGCCCCATTTTGTGGTCAGTTTAGACAATGTTTTAATAAAATAAACCTGCTTAAATAAAGTAGACAAATAATAGAATAAGTTAGATGCATATCAAGGAGCTTTAGTTCAGGCATAAAGAATATCTCACTGAAAACAATATCAGAAACTTTATTTGCTACACTGAGGCCCCAGGAGAAAGTAGACACTGAAGTTGAAATATTTTAAGAACCCAAACATCTATCTATGTCATTTATCTCTTTTTCCCTGAACTGATATGGGTTCTTATCTCTTTATTCTTTACATACTTACATAGAATATTGACTGGTACACAGTAAGCACAAATGTGCTTACTAAAATAAAAACTACTTCTTAAATGTGTCCCTTTTTCTTTAGTGCATAAGAATTCATGGAATCTAAGTTTCATTTTGAGAGCTAAAAAATAATAACCTACCTCATGTGTCTGAATCCAAATTCCCAGGAGAAAGAATCTGATTGGCTTATTTTGAGTCAAATATCCACTCCTGGTTCAGTATACTGTGTTCAGGGGACAGGATTAAGAAACACACACATAAACACTCATAGCAATGAGAAATGGATCTACTCTGGGCTGGTACCTCAAGACATGTTTACTATCGAATGTTGAGAGACCTGTCTACGTATTCCGTTATTACCCATGAGCCATGCAAAAGTAGAAAATATTTAATGGGAAGAAGAAGTAAAAATGTAGTGGGTCTTGCTTTTAATTTGTTTGTTTTCTAGTTTTCTAAATCAAAGAAATCTCTTCTTAGGCAAATTGTAACCATAATACTGAGAACAAAGGTCTATGCTAATTGTAACAGCAGTAAAAAGGAAAATGAACCCCTGAAAATTTTTGCTCACTTCAGTTATGTTAACTTTTGCTTGGTGTGTAGTTACATCAATGTTTAGCTTGTACATTCATGAAAACATAATGCTAACTTGGTGTGTGTGTATTGGGTGGGTGGGGGTTAGGGGTGTAACTCTTAGCCCTTTGTAATCACAATTCATCTTTAAATTTTTGTTTTGTCATGTTCTTTCCTTCTTCAGGGTTTTAATACTTCTTTTATTTTAAGCCAGAAAACACTCATTCAATACTCACTGCCTACTTCCACATTCTTTTTCACAGCTGAATATTAATTAGATCTCCTGGTTTGCCACAGAAGTCATTTCATTTTTGTAGGAGGGGACTTTTCTGGTCCCATGTCTGTCTTGGGAGACTTAGTGTTCGCTGCATTGAATGGAAATTTTGCTCATTGTTTAACTCTTCATTCTATCGTTTACATTGTTTTGCCTTTCGTACCTATCTCAGAGCCTGGCTCATTGTACCAACTCTGAAAATATCTGTTGGATACATGAATGAATGAACCTGAATAGAATATTTCAATCACAATTCTTTACAATGAAATCCAGGAAAAATAGCAGTAAATATCAGCTAACTTTGGGAATCCTATAAAATAAAGTAACTATAAAGGTCATTGGGCTATTTGCATATGCCAGATAAAATATGCTAAAATTTGTATGCATTCTGATTTACTTATTGCTTTTATTTTTAAATAACTTTAGTCCTCTCTCTCACTTCGTCCCACAGGTAAGGTCAAGAAGTAGGGTTAAGATAGGATTTGAATAGCAGCCACTTCCTTGTATTCAAAATCTCTACTCCTCATCCATAACTAAGGCTTTGTTACTAAGTCAGGCTCCTCATGCCCCTACGAATGAGTTATTTCTCAGGAGACTATTTATTCCCTTTGGAAAATCGACATTTGTCCATTTACCCCAGCAATTTTCTGGATTTTGTGATATATCTGAGCTCCTCAATGGAAATGCATTTAATGTCTTCATTTCATTTATTTGTACATGTTTCTTTGTTTAAGGGTTCCCCTTTTCTCCTAGGTCTCCTAAGTCCTCAAATAGGTAACATGTGGTCAGTCAATGACTAAATAAGTCCAAGCATGCAAATACCCCAGAAATAAATAGAAGTTATGGATTGTTATTAAATTATAATCTCTTATTAAGCTATGATACCTTAATTAAGTCTGGAATCAGGGTTGTAAATGTATAATGTGTGGGCCAGTTCATAAAATAAATGAAAACAAATGAAAAAACACAGCAAAAGAAGAGAAAAGAAGGAAGGAAGGAAGGAAGGAAGGAAGGAAGGAAGGAAGGAAGGAAGGAAGGCAAAAAGGGAGGAAAGGAGGGAAGGAGGGAGGGAGGCGGGAGATAAGAAGAAAGAAAAAAAGGAAAGAAAGCTTAAAAAACAAATAAAAATAAAGCAAACAAAGGAAAAAAAAAGGTCCATGTCATCTGTTAACTTCTTAAAAGCAAGTGTAATGTTGTATTCTTTTCATGGCCAACATTGTAAAAACTATTACATGTTGCTAGGCACATCAATTAGGACTCAGTTTTCAATCATTAACTGTGGGAAGTTAATAGACTAGGTATTTGTGCACTCAATAAACACTTATAAAAGGCTTGTTTATGTTTAGGGTCACCCAACATATTCTTTGAAAAACTAGGAACTTACAGAAAGGAGCCAGTGTTCATACAAATGGATCGAGGCAATATACAACCTTAAATTTCCTTAGAAACTGATATCAATAAAAATAAGTAATCGGGTAAAGTGTCTTTAATAAAGAAATCATTAGGTAAGGTAGCTTTAAAACAGTCCCCCATTCTTGGTGAGGTATACCCTATAGATTCTAAACACTAAAGGCTATAATTAAATCCCTTTAAATCTATTAAAGGATTTCAAAACAAAACAAAACATAACAAAATACTTAGCCAATGAAGGATAAAATTGATTAGTTAAAAGAATTATCAACAAAAACAAAAAAAAAATCAGAATCACATACCTTAAGTGTTATACTACATATCCTTAGGAATCAAAGGGCAGCACAATAACATCTTTTTCCAGATCAGTGGTTTCCTAACCTGACTGTTAATTAGAATCCCCTATGGAGCATTGTTAAAAGAGACATCTGGAGATCCTGACACAGAAGGCCAGGGGTGAGTTTGATAAATATTCTAAATAAACTCCTTAGACAATTCTGATAATCAGGCAGATTTGGGACCCATTGAGCAATTACATTCTGTAACATATTAGCAGCAAAAGATAGATTCTAAACCCCTAGTTTCTTTGTTTGTTTTGTTTTGTTTTGTTTTTTATCAGTTCCTTTGTCCTGTCATCAATTAGCAAAATCCTTAAAATACTATCCTTTATTTACTTCAAATATTCTAATCAAAACACACCCATCATTCAAATTTTCAACATTCCCCAATCCCATATGACAAAATAAACTGAGTCTGGGGAAGGAAATATGATAGGTGCATCACTGAATGGTTCTTACCTCCCTCTACTCCCACATTCAAAAATTCATTTGGAATGCACAAGCTTGAGCATTTGAATTGTTTGATCTCTATGCACTGTGGACTAGAATGTAGTGAGGGGTATTACATTCTACTATGACTCGGTATCCTTTTTTTCTATTATCCATGAAGCCACTCACACATGCAACTAGGCTTGGAACACCAACTGGGCTCTAGATTTCAAGCAGTTGCATGGATTGGAGTTGTCTGATGTCTGGAAAACTGAGGTGCTCTGTATTTCCACACATTGATGAAAGGCTCACAACAGACAGGTTAAGAGGTGACACGAAGACATTGTAACCCTAAGAACAATTTTGAAATGTAAATTAAATATACTTCTTATAACCTCATGACTACTGCTAACCCAATCAATTCTTCTAGATGTGAGTTTTTGGCAGGGAGGCTGGCATGATACACAGAAGATTGTCCTAAAAATTCCCATTTTATTTCTACTGCTTGTTTCTTGGACAACACCCAAATGATTAGTATGTAATACTATATTCTCTATTCTTATTAAAGTCCACTAAAATAAAACTGTTTAAATAAAATGTGCAAATTCTAATAATAGAGAATATAAATGGAAAAATGAGGGCCATGAAAGTACAATTTTTGTACTGATTTAATTCCAACGTTTAATTTGAGAATTGCATATTGTTAATACATGTGTGTTTATTGAACTAACTTTTTATTCTTCTTATGCCATTAGAACATGAAATACTTCAAAATAGCATATCACTTTTCTCTGCCCAACTTAATTGTGAAGCTTACAGATAGAGAAAAAAAACATACATATATATGTCAGTATTTCCCCATAGATATCATTCTTCTACACTCTACATCAGTGTCTGCTATAAGAAGTAATTGACTGGTATACTGAGTAATTGAAGTTCCAATTCATATACATTATATTAATTTCTGCTTCACTTATTATGTAATTCTTTAGATTACTTTTTGTTCTTGTTCTAATAAAAATTCTATTCACTCTTTTTGTAATGTTATGTGATTCTAATTTAATGATAATAATAATAATAGCTATCACTTACTGAGTACTTACTATGTGCCAAATACATCGTTAACCATTCGAATATTTTATCATTTAATATCTAAACATACTTCGGCAGCCTGTCTTATGATCCCTATTCTATGGATGAAGCAGCTGAGCAGAGTAGTTAGGACTCTGTAATATCTCAGAACCAAGAAATGGTATAATAGAATTAGTCACATGATTGACAAATTCTTTGCAATCAAAAATTAAACCATGCTGATTTTTATTTCAGCTATGTCAATTTCTCACACTTGAATATTTTACAAACCTTAAACTTAGGAGTAGCATGGTTATTTCACTGTTCCTTTTTGTAGTGCTCCGTATTTTATGTGTAAATTAAAAGCAAAGAGAAAAATTACCACTTTCGAATCTATTGTAAATGTGATGGTATAATTGTGTCTGTGTGTTTACATGTGTTTGTTTTATTCAAACAGTGTATCTTTTTTATCCTACAACTGTTGAAAATATTAAAAATAGATAATTGAGTTCATTGTGAAAAATTCAATATATAGGGAGAAATTGAAGTCTTAGTTAAAGACTTGCTCTGAGCAAGATGGAAAATATAGTAGATTTTAAAATATCACCTGTGAATCTATTATAAATGTAATGATACAATTTTTGTGTTCTTTCATACACATACATACATATATCATTTTTCAACACTGTGAGCTCCATCTCACTAATATCTATGCAGTCAGTGTTCCTTATGGACTACCCCTAATAAAATTTAACACAAAGGAAGCAATTTTGTCTCTCTTGTTCCCCATTGTGAATCAAAAGTGCCTGGAACATAGGAAGCATATAATAAATAATTGTGGTATAAATAAATAAATTTAACCAAGATCCTATATTTGAAATTTTTGGCTGTTTAATTTTGTAATATTAAATACTCATATGTGATGACTACAGTTATTCACTGAATACAGACACGAATACTTTCTTAAGATCAATTCCTAGCTGCAGGATTATTGGTTCAAAGATATATATATAATTTTATGGCTTTTGAGTTTTCCCAGTTTTTATTTTTTAACAATTGAAAAACACAAAAGAAGTTATCTATTTATTTTTCTTATTTCTGCAACCTGGCATTGGAACTGGTGATCCTGAGAGAAAGTTGGGTTGGTCTTTTCATATCTTTTTGGTTCTTAGGAGAAATATCTCAGCAATTTCACTATAATAAGATTTGCCTCTTATCAAACTATTTGACAGCTACTGGGCTATATATCTTTCCCATTAAAAAAATTCTGGCTCTTGGGCCGGCCCGGTGGTTCAGGCAGTTAGAGCTCCGTGCTTCTAACTCAGAAGACTGCCGGTTCGATTCCCACATGGGCCAGTGGGCTCTCAACCACAAGGTTGCCAGTTCAATTCCTCGAGTCCCGCAAGGGATGGTGGGCTCTGCCACCTGCAACTAAGATTGAACATGGCACCTTGAGCTGAGCTGCCGCTGAGCTCCTGGATGGCTCAGTTGGTTGGAGCGTGTCCTCTCAACCACAAGGTTGCTGGTTCAACTCCTGCAAGGGATGGTGGGCTGCGCCCCCTGCAACTAGCAACGGCAACTGGACCCGGAGCTGAGCTGAGCCCTCCACAACTAAGACTGAAAGAACATCTTGAAGCTGAACGGCACCCTTCACAACTAAGATTGAAAGGACAACAACTTGACTTGGAAAAAAGTCCTGGAAGTACACACTGTTCCCCAATAAAGTCCTGTTCCCCTCCCCCCCAAAAAAAATAAATAAAAAATAAAATAAAAAGCTTCTGCACAGCAAAGGAAACAACAGAATGAAAAGGCAACCCATGGAATGGGAGAAAACATTTGCAAACCATATATCTGATAAGGAGTTAGTCTCTAAAATATATAAGGAACACTGGCAACTCAATAGCAAAAGAACTAATAACCTGATTTTAAAAAATGGACTAAGGATTTAAATAGACATTTCTTCAAAGAAGATATGCAAATGACAACAGATACATGAAAAAAGGCTCAAGTCACAAATTATCAAGGAAATGCAAATCAAAGTCACACTGAGATATCACCTAACATCTGTCAAAAATAAACGAATAAATAAAACAATGGACAATAAATGTTCGCAAGTATGTGGAGAAATTGGAACTTTAAAAAAGAAAAAAAAATTCCGTCTCTTAAATCCCCTCTACATCTTATTATCTGCACCTAATCTTTTTTTTTTTTTTTTAATTTATTGGGGTGACAATTGTTAGTAAAATTACATAGATTTCAGGTGTACAATTCTGTATAACATCATCTATAAATCCCATTGTGTGTTCACCACCCAGAGTCAGTTCTACTTCCATAACCATATATTTGATCCCCCTTACCCTCATTTCCCACCCCTTCCACCCCCCTTACTTTTTTTCCTGTAAGTCTTCTTTGTTTTCTCATATCAGTGTGATAGATGGTGAATGGACTTTTTAGTTCTATCCAACTATCTATCTATCTATCTATCTATCTATCTATCTATCTATCTATCTATCTGTGATTTGAGACTTTATGTAGTGTCTGAGGACAAGAATGAGGCTAGATAACAGATGGCTGCCACCTCCATTTTTACCATCTCAGGGAGATGGGAAGGCAGAAGAAAGGGCTCAGGGATAACGTTTTTATATTAGCAAATTGACTCCAGAAAAACATACTTATTTATAATCCCACTGGCTATGGATGAGGACATCTCCTTTTCTAATTCTTGGACTACAATGGATATTTTCTGTACTAAAAATGTTATTTTGTTAGGAGGAAACTGGCATCTCATTTTATTTTCATGTTTTGATTACTACTTTAATGGAATACATCTCATAAATTTACCTCATTTGTGAATTGCCTTTTTGTGTTTATCTTAGATTATTTGTCTCTTGGAATATTTCCCTTAGTTCTTACTGCCTTTAACATTTACATTTGAGCTGGAGTCATCATTAAGATATAAAAATAGATAATCTACATAAAAATAGCTTTTTGAGCCGTTGCTTTCAAACTGAGAGCTGAGGCTACTGTGTATCTTTTGTATTTTTAATCTGATTTACTGATTTCACTTAATCTATGGTCCTTTCAAATTGGGGCATGCACAGATGAAGAAATGAAAAGGCCCTTGCACTGCATGTCAGATGCTGAGCGGAGGCTGGTACTGAGTAACTTGCCCAGTTAACACCTGGGCCAGCAGCTCAGAGGAGACACAGGGCACTATTGAACCTTTTAGGCATCCAGTGTTTGGAAAGTTGAAAAGATTAAACACTTCACTCTCACAATGACATTGTGCTGCAGATAAGTTGAAGGCACTGTGAGGGGTCTAATGTTCCACTTCCTTCATGAATCCACAATCTAGTGTTTGTTTATTTTTTGATACCCATCACATGAATGCTTTGATGTATTATATTAGAGCTATAATTTTGGACTTAAAATGGAGTTCAAGTAGCACCACTTGGTGTAGCAATGGGGTCTCACCTGGAGTGGTGGGTACAGTCATTGTGCATCAGTTACCTAGAAAAGAGGTAGGACTTTTAGAGGGAGAGTCTAGTTGGGCTGTATTAAGGTAAGCTCACTCTTTGTATCTTTACCACAAAAGCATCAAGGAAGAAGAGGGTAAAGAGATGGGGCAGCAGCTAGGCAAAAGGAAACCTTAAAAGACACCTACAAAGCTGGGTCCACTCTTTGAGGCACCAACAAAATAATTGTGTGCCAATAAGAAATGGAGCAGGACCTTTCATCCCTGAGAACAAACTCTCTGTGCTAGTACAACATACTTGTCTTTTTTAAGCCAGTCTATATTTATATTATAATTTATTTGATTCCTTTTGTGCTCTTTCTTAATATTTATTTAAGTACATATTTATTTGTATATTTATTTATTTACATTTATAGGCTGTTTGTGCTGAACTAAAATTGAACTAAGAGTAGAATTGGGGTCCAAATTTATATCAAAACTCTAAAGTGAAAGTGATGTACCCCTGGGGTTCCTTCAGGTCTGAGTACCAGGAATCAAAGTGTAAGAACTCTAAAGAGAGATGATTCACTCTGGATTGATTAATTATATCTCCCTTCCCATCTATAGATTCATTTTCTAAGTTTAAAGCACAGAAAAGCTAAATCTTATTATGAAAACTGAGGCAAATGTTCTTACACACACAGACATGTATAAAACAGAACAAGAAAATCTGTGGTAATTGTTATAATCTGAATTACATTTTGGTGAAATGTACTTACAACTTCTTAATTGACTGATACCCAGTGGATTTAGCATGTGTTTCATTCCATTTCTCTGCAAAAAAATGATCTAGAGAAATTTTATTCATTCTCTAATAATGATTAAACGAGGCGAACTTGTCCATTTATTATGAGTTTGATATTTTCAGGATGTATCCCTAAGGGCAATGTTGGGACAGTCCAATTTAGCTCTTGAGAAGCACACTTGTAACTTCATAGATTGTGTACTTTATTTATTGATTCCAGGGCTTTATTGGCAAGATACTGCAGGTGAGGGAAGAGGGCAGCAAAATACAGTTAGGGGTGAATACAGGGTGCATATATGCTGTCAGTCCAAAAGGAGTGGATGGCCAACAGCTAGATCTCCTAAAGATAATTGCTTGTGTAAAGTCAGGGTTCTTTAAGAATCAGACACCAAGGGGAGAATAGAACTGCAAAGATTTTAGTGGGATAACTGTCTACATAAAAGAATATGGGGAACCTGAGAGAGAAACCAGGCCATAATGCAGTCTGACCCTCAGGGAGAAGAAACAGACGGGAGGTTAGCAGAAAGGTGCTACACTGCCAGGTAGTTTAAGGAAGGTTTGATAGGGTCTTCGGAAGCCTTCAAATCAAAGTCAGCTTTGAAGAGTCCTGTGTCCCTTGGGAATGCTGTGCTTGGCAAGTATCCCACCCACACTCAGTGCTTGGCTGGGAGCAGCCTTCAGGAAGCATGCTCTTAGTGCTAACAAGACAGTGGATTTCCGAACAGCTGAGGCCTTTGATCCATAATACCTCCTGTAGTTAGAAGTCTGCAAGGTATATTTTTAAGGCCATCACAATAAAAAGAAAAAAGGTGGTGAGAGGACAAACTAAGAGTTTTCATTGAATATTCACCAAATCTTATGATAAGGGTTTCCTGTGAATTATTATATTTAACACCCACAATAATCATTTTAGATAAGTACTACTATGTATATCACAATTTGAAAAATGAGGAATCAGAGATATAGAGAGATGAAATAATTGACTCAAAGCCACAGTTAGCTACAAACAGGTGTCAAGGAAGGTCTGCCTAAGTCCCAAACACATGCTTTTAACTTCTGGAGATAAGTACTTGAAAGACAATGAGAAAAAACAAACAAATGAACAGAAAGTTTTAGGGAGAAAAAAGACTATAATAACTACATCCATGTCCATTCTCACAAATGCTAAAACCTTTATTCAGCTGAAGTTCTAGAGTCAGAAATGTAAGAAGAATGAATGAAAGGAAGAAAGCTTCCAGTTTTTCCCCCAAAAAAGTAGTGATTTACGACTGTGTTGTATGAACTGTTCTGATAATTTTTTAGCAACAAGGGTGATCTCTCCCCGTCACCAATCTCTAATTTAAATTATAGTTGATACACAACATTTGAGCTGAATGGGCAATTAAATTTTGGGACCCATTCCGGTCCACATGGCAAACTAGGTAAACACTATGCTTGCTTCCCCTCATCCTGAAATGTTGAAAGAATTTAAATAATTCTGAATGATGCCACCAACAGTTAGTTTTCCAAGGTCTTTCTCTATTCTCAGTGTTCGTAACTCACAAAAGCAAAGAAAAACAAAACAAAACCCTCCAAAAATATTTTAAAAGTTTAATAGTTTGAGAAGTACTAAAGTGTTAGCCTACCAAAAGTGTGAATGAGTCTCCAGCAGATCTCCAAGGAAGGAAGAGGAGATATAATAAAACTACAAAAAAAGAAAAAGGGCAAAACTATATTTTCAGAGGTATATATAGTCTCCAATTTATAGATTGAATGAGCAACTTTTGCACAGGTTATAATAAAACAATAGAAACTTTGCATATACTTTTTCTAAAAGTAGTACCCATATTAGACAAGCTCTTAACTTTCACGAACATTTATTTTGTTCCATTTGAGGAATTAAAAGTGTCAAAAATAAACAATGAACTATCTTTTATAATAGAAAGTTGTAAAATTTACCAATCCTTCACTAGACTTTGAATGTCTGATCAAGGTATGAATAATTATAGACAGATAAAAGCATATTACATGTAATCTTTTCAAAAGTATTTTAGAGTTATCTAAACTACAGGAAAGAATAGATACAAAAGCAATTAAAATGAATTACAAGGCAGAGGAACAATGGTTAATCTTTAGAAAAACTAACAGCCAGAAAGATCTCTACAGCATAATGATTAAAGGGTACACTCTGACACCGGCTTGCCTATGTTTAAATTCTGACTCTTATAGCTGCATGCTCTCGGACAATGTGCTTAAATCTTCTATGCCTCAGTTAATCAACTGTAAAACAGAAATTATAAGACTTCATAACATTTCTGGGACAATTAAGTTAGCATTCAGAATGGTGTCTAGCACATAGAAATAATCAATGAATATTATTGTTAAAAATGATTATTAGCAATGTAGTTTCAACAAAAGAGAGGATCATTTTAAAATTACAAATAGTATTAATAGTAAAAAGGATATACTAGTCAATGGCTAATGATTTTTAAATGGATAAACTAATACTTTGTTGACAATTTATTTAAAAGAAAATATTTCTGAAGAGAGTTAACAGCAGTGATAAATATTTCATTGATAGAAAGTAGGTATTTGAATTTATTCTTTAACTTGGATATTTAACAATTTGTTCTATATATTTTGATGGGCTTCTCACATCAAGGTGTTTTAATTTTTTTCCCCCTGGCTGTTAAAAACAAAAAAAAACAAAAACTATTTAAAAAAGGAAAATGTAAACTCTATACCCATTGTTCAAAAAGTATCACTAATATTTTACTCATAGAATATTCAACTCTGGGCTTAAGAATACATGTTACCTACCAATATCATAAATAAAAGCAAATATGACTTATTATTGACAATATGGATGTTTGAGATTTCTGGTCCACATGGCAAACTAGGTAAACACTATGCTTTCTTCCTCTCATGACCACATTAAAATTACAACTGAACAACAGAACAACCATTATTGAGAATCACCTGAAATCTAACTGAACCAAAGCCTTACAGCTAAGGACATACAGAAATAGTCACCTTGAGACTGATAGGAAAGGTAGAGACACAGAATGGGCTGGCCCCACAACCATGTGTGACCGTTAAAAATCAGGAAGGATATCTCAGTTGCAGAGGTCCACCCTGAATAGCAAGGGGCCCCAGCCCCACATTAGGCTCCCCAGCCCAGGGTTCCAGTGCCAGGAAGAGGAGTCCCCACCACTTCTGGCTGTGAAAACAAGGAGATTGTGGCCAAATGAGGTAGAGAGTGCCAGAAGTCCCAGGCATTCCTCTTAACAGGTCCACACATGGGCTTCCTCACTGATGGACTCACTTGCTCTGAGCTCCTGTAATGGGGCAGCAGCTTGAAAGGTGGCAGGGACATATGGGGAGGAACTGAATTGTCTGGTTACAGGTATAAGGCTGGAGAGGCAGTTTTTTTCCCAGATAGAAGTGTTGGCAGAAGGTTACTGTTCCTTTGTTGAGCTCTCCCACCTTCCAGGGTACAGATGCAGTCGGTCACCATATCTAAGTCTCCATCAGTCTGACTAACATGGGTTACCTAGTCCTGGTGATTCTCTGAGACCCTGCCCCATCCAACTTGTGGGCCTACCCAAGCTGCTTCCAGTGGCTTTTCCATACGAACAACCAGTCTTGACTCATGCGGCAGACTTTCTAAAAGCTCCCAAAGATTCATAAACCCAAAATAAGCAGCATCTGGCTTGTCCCATACCTCTTTCAAAGCAGTCCCAAGCCTGGCACTAGGGGCAGTTGACCTCAGTTTATAGGTTAGGATCTTCCAGGCACGTCCAAGCCCAGTGCCAGTGGAAGACATCTGTGGATTGTTGTGTGGTTCACACCAAGTGGTCTCAGGCAGGGAGCCCATTTCAGTGCTTGCCACACCCAGTGTCTGGCTTCTACCTAGCTGGAGCAACACCTGGCTGCTTAGAAACAGAAACCAGAACCCTGCTAAAGCAAATCCTTTTCTGTAGGGTCAGCCCCTACACAACAACTCCTCCACTGTAGTCATGGCCAGTCCTTACAATCAGTTAGCCCAAGGGTCAATCTCTCCAATTGATGAGCCAACAGAAACTAGGTTCAACTACAATAGCAGGACACATACAACCCACACAAGAGATACTCCTGGAGCACCCAGCTCAGCTGACCAGGGAGAGCATGACAATGGGTCCCATAGGGGACCTACTATATAAGGCCATTTTAGCAAGATCAGGAGACATAGCATCTCTACCTAATGCATAGAAACAAACACAGGGAGGCAGCCAAAATGGGGAGACAAAGAAATGTGTCTCAAATGAAAGAACAGAACAAAGCTCCAGAAAAAGAAATAAACAAAATGGAGACAAGTACTCTACTAGATGCAGAGTTCAAAACACTGGATATAAGGATGCTCAATGATCTCAGTGAAAACTTCAACAAAGAGATAGGAAACGTAAAAATGGAGAAAGAAAT